>NC_062202.1:630000-662500 GCF_912470025.1 Vespa velutina
TATTTTCTTTAGAATTCCAATCAGATTTTTTAACAATTTTTTTTTTTAAATAATTGATCGACAACAATAATAACTGTTTTTTTTCGATAAAATGCAAATACTATACTATTGTTCATTGCTTACTTAGATATAAAATACCGACAATTACGATATTATTGGTTGGTGATCAATTCAATAATTAATACGAAGGAATTAGATAAAAAATTCAAAGCAATCACCCTGATTCGTAACGATCTATCGTTAAATTCCATATCCTGACTATTTCTACGACCACTGGGAGGATGTCTTTCCTCCTCGCTACTACTTTTACTTATCCACGTTTCTTCGTATGGTCGGTTCTTTAATCTCTTTGGCCATTCGTTTTCCGTTTTGAAATCATAAAGATCTCGCATTCGTTGGCTCAATTTGTTAGCTTTGTCAAGTGCATCAGATGCGTCGTTATTTTTCAAGCGATTTGGCGGAGTAATCTCCGATAAATCTAAAAGATCAAATTAAATAGTTTTATAAAAAGTATTAACAATGTAATATTTTTTTTGCAATAATTTCTATACCCGGTGTCGTATCATTTTCAGTATTTCGTTTGGACGGTACAGGCGACGCAAACTTTCGCAAAGGTGTCCATTTTGTTGCTTCAGTTTTGTTTTCCTTTGTACAAGATTCTTCGTTTTTTCGTGAACTCTCTTCCATTTGTGTTTTCTTATCTGGATTCATTCGAGGCGTTGGAAACGGCGATGGATTTTTCGCGAACGTTATCCATCTGGTTGCAGCATTTTTTGTAATTTCGTAAGAATTCGTGAATTTCGCGAATGTCGACGTATCACTGCGAAATCTGGCACTATTTATTTGTGGTATCCATCTGCAAAATTATAATTTCTCGATAAATATTCCTCACACGATTTTACATGATTTTACGATAGTATTTTTCATTGACAAATATTTACAAATTTATATATATATATCCTGCTAGATTCAATCAACGGAAACAATTTTTATCCGAAATATTTGTTTAAATAACGTGTGTATCGTAAATTGTAGAAATTTAAGAAACTCTGATGTATCAACGTGTATTTTGATGTAAATTTTGCCTACCATAAGGGGTTTACGTTAAAGTTAATTCAGACGTTTCAACGCTAGGTGCCTCTGAAGAGCTCCGCGATTGATCATTGACTAAAAAGGTAATGTAGGAATCTACTATATAATCGATCCTACAAATCTTTGTTTTAAAAATAGGATCTTGATCGATGAAATATAATAAGTCATATTTTAATTATCGATACGTGAAATTATTGAAGAAAATATTTTAAAGGACGATCGCTAGAATCGGTAAGGCTCTTCCATATCGAATATCGATACTGCCATTGTATCATTTATAAAAACAATTTTGTTTTATTTGATTAAAGTTATTGAAAATAAAAAATATTATATTTATAAAAATACATATATATTATTATAGTTATCGATATTTGTCGATAACTTTAATCAAATATAGAATATTAATATACATATAAAATATACAAAGAAAAAAATACATATAACACATATATTAAAAATATTAATGATTGAAATGAAATGAATTAATGATGACAACCTGGATGAAATTCTGATATCACCGCAGTCGGTATGTCTTCGTTCTTCGGTATATTTTTCTTTCTTGAATGTAGTGACGTCAGTACTTTGACTACGAGCAGCTACTTGTCTACCATAAAGCTTAGCTTTTTCTTCTTCTTCTTGCACTTCTTCTACTTTTTTTTCATTTGGCAAATTCCTTTTACGTTCGTCCACTTCCACCGAAGAAGTTTGTTGCCACTTTATCGAATCGCTCCTCACCGTATTAGAGTTACTCTCATATCGTCGTTTATCTTCGTCTTTCGAAACTTGTGCCGTTTTTTTCAAACTCGTTTGACCCCGAGAGACATTCTTTGCCAATGGTATCCATCTTGACGTATCTAGCTTACTGGTATCGGCAACGTCCGTATGTCTTCTTCCTTCGATTCTCCTTTCGGTATATTTTTTTAAGCAATCAACATCGGCACTTCGACTTCTCTGACTGCGCGGTGATCGAGATGGTCTTCGTTGACCGCTGCCCGTTGGGCCGGCCCTTTCCTAAAATCACCATTTTCATATTTATGATATTAAAATTTATTATATTAAAATTATTAATATTCAACGTATTAATTTACACTGATCGGAATATTCACATATATCGATCATGTATTTTACAAAATATTTATTATTAATTAATAAAAATTTTGACTTGAAAAATTGGTAAAAATAAGTACATGTGTTATTAATTTTCATTTATAGATTTCAAAAGAAACATTTATCAAATATTTCATGACTAACGATGTATAAGGTAGACATATAACTGTCCTATAGCATGGTATCTGAAAATACGATTTCGATGTAACACGTTACAAAGTGAACCATGTTATATGAGACTTGCATGTATATGTATATATAAATGCATGCAAGTCTCATATAACATGGTTCACTTCGTATATGTATGTATATATATATATATATATATATATATATATATAGCTATAATTTCATTTTGTATACATAACCTTTTAGATCTATGTATTAACTTTGTGATCTATCATAATGAATTTATGATACAAGTGATCTATCATAAAGAATTTAACTTCCAACTTATGTTACTTTTTACCTAAGTAAGATGAAGTCTCGCGTAGTCGGATATGTGCAAAATTCCGTGTTCGGCAGATGCGACGTGTAAACTAGCGCCGCAAGTTCTTGGATTTATCCAAGAATTATGCAATTCTGCTATTTGACTGCTGCATGCTGCTGCTGGATCTCCACTCGATGCAAGATAACCGCTCCAAAATTCGTTCCCTGTAAGTCGACTGCAATTAGGGATAAGAATTCGTTACTACGAATCTGTCGACAACGTTCGTTTCATATCAACGTTTCGATCGATTAAGAGAGACGGTAAAATTAAGAAGGAAAAGATAAAAAAGAAGAAGAAAAATGGCAAAAAAAAAAACAAAATAAAAATAAATTAAAAAAGAACAACAACCTGGTTGAGCGTTTCCGTCCCAAGCATAAGTTACGATCAGTAACTTGCTTGCATCCGTCGATCTCAATAATTTACTATGGGGTTCTCTCAGAGCAAAATGGATCTTGATATCTGAAGGATCATTAATTACGTTAATTACAAGCTCTCGATTCAGATCGGACGCGTGATAACAAAATCGATTAGCGAACCTCCAAGATAATCGCCGTTTCCTGTATTCCCACATTTCTGTTGTCTAAAGTAAGCGAACATCACGTCTGATACGTATTTCAATTTCTTGTTCATCTTTCTAATTGCTATCTCAAAGGTCTTTAAGAAATATATTTCTTGATCCTGTATTATCTTCCATGCTCCTGTAATTTTTAGAAATATATTATATACCTATATATTATATATATATATATATATTCTAATCATTTTAATATAATTCTCAAGTTAAACGTTTCATTTTTAATTTGAATCGTATAAGTTTACTCGCTAGGACAGTCAGACGTTACAATCATTTACGGAATAGATTGGTATACTAATACATATCAATTAATTTCGTATGTACACTCAACCTTGATTATACTCGCCGTTGAAGAAGATGGGTATTAATTTTGTCGATATTAATTATTTCATGGCGTTCACATATCATGTAACGTATTATATACAAATCTTTAATAAGTGTTTTAATAATTTTTATTAATAAGGTTTGATCGGTGCAATAATGATTTCATTATAAATAATAAAATTCTTGATCTTCGATATTTTACGTAATAAAATTTCTCTAATTAAAATTAAAAACAATATATGATAATAATAAAGTAATCTTTCGTTTTTTTTCTATGAATAATTCTCTCCAAAAACAATTTGAGAAGCTTTACGAGAAAGCTTTGTGTATATCAAGCTTTGTGAAGTCAAGAAAACTATTCATATAAAATCAAAATTTCGACTCGAAAGGTTGAGATTTTTTTTTCTTTTTGCTCTTTTTACAAAACTTTTCCATTCGGTTAAAAGTAAAATGATTAAAAGGCATAAATAAAAAGTTATGCTCGTTTACGTACCAAGACCGAATCCAACAACGTGAAGGAAAGCAGTGGTATTTTGTTTTTCGGCTCTAGTATTCGCTTCGAGAAGTATTATTTCAACAGATAAAAGAGTTCTTTTCATATAATTTTCAATGTCGAAAACCGTCTGACTCGTAAGCGATAGATATCTTTTATTGTCTTTAGATTTAATACGCTTTACCGTTTCCTCGTAAAGCGGATGATAGATTTCTCCATAAAAATTCGCCCATATTATTCTAAGCCCACGTTTTTCTTGTGTCATACCTTCGACGTTTGGACCGTATCTATATCAAGGAAAAGTAAAAGAGTAAAAATTTAAAAAAAAAAGTAAAAAACTTTGATATACATGAGATCATAAGTATCGTTGCTGATAATAAGTATTGTTATTGAAAAAGTTATTTTTTTTTTTTATTTAAACGCAGTCAATATATATCACGATTAAAAATCATTTTTATTATATATTCCAAGTCATTATATTCGAAGCATAGATAATTTTAAATTAAAATCAAAGTAAAGATAACGAAGAAAATAACATTTAAAAAGTATCGATATAATTCTCTTAATCTCTTACCCATTATCCATATTATTTTGTAAAGGAGTTATAAGTATATCCTGATATTCCATAACTCGTGGTTTTTCGAATCTGCATATAAAAAAGGCTATTAATAAACTGTTTTTTTAAACTGTTCTTTTTTTTCGACTGTTTTTTGAAACTGTTTATATATGTATATGAAAGAAAGGATAAAAAACAGAAAAAAAAAAAGGAAAACAAGTGCAGGAAGGGTATCGCTTTCGGCACTGTTTGTTCTAGTCTAGTTGTTCTAAAAAGTTGTACAACTTTTTTTATCCCTCGACGGAAGTGCGGGATGGTGAAAATAAAAAAAAGAAAGAAAGAAAAAAGGAAAAGAAAAGTATAGCCGTAATAAAAAGCGACACCTCTAGAGACTAATTTTTTACATGCGCACTTTCGTGATTAATTGTACGAGTTAGGTATATAAACGCGAACCTTGCTCCCACGACACCCATAATAACGCCTCTGGGCTGGACGGAGTCTGGATCACTTGTTACTACGCCCCTATTTTCTCGAGAACCGTCGTTGATGAATTCCGTGTGAGATGAAACTACGATCATTGACGACAATTTGATTTCGTCGTACGACAGGCACTTCGTCAGAACCTAGAGAACAACGATCGATTGCCATTAATTTCATTTCTAATTAATTCTTTGTTTGATTGTTTCTTTGTTTTTTTTTTTATTTTTCCATTTCATTTATCTACACGTATTTTGTTTGTATGAATTTTTATAAATTTTTAAAAGGGAGGCGATCGATGTAATAATGTAAAGGAAAAAAGAAAAGAAGAAAAGGAGAGGAAGATTGATTTATCGGTCAATCAATTTTTTGTAATTTAATTATATTTATTTATACAATTCGTAGAACGAATATATTTGATATTTAAATAGTAACTAAACAAGAAGAAAGGAAGAAAGAAAAAAAAGAAAAAAGAAAAGTTTTATCGAGGTCGAGTAAAATTTTCTCTTTTATCTTATTTATTTTTCTTTTCTTTCTTTTATTTTTATATTTTTATATTTTTATATTTTTATATTTGTGTGCACTCACCAGCGGCTCTTTCTCATAATCCGTTCCTACGCTCTCCCAACCATCAACACCGGTTTTTCCATCGATCAGCTTGTATCGATCGTCCGAGCCAAAGAAATTGACGGCCCTTTTTTCGAGAAGTCGTTGAATAAACTCTATAAGACCCATTTCTTTATAAAGGGCTCTCTCGATCGCACTACCATATTGACGTTTGTGCTTTAACCATCGTGCTATGAGTGGTAGCATGGCCTCATGGATCAATGGATACGCCGAATTAGCGTTTAACTGAAATAAGTTTTTTTTTTTTGTTCATGTAAGTAAAAAACGATTCAAAGAAGAAGGGAACTTTTTAATTGGAAGGTAAAGAGTTGTACAATCGATCGAATTAACGAAGAGAGCTTCTTTTTAATTCGTTCTACATTTATCTGAACTATTTACCGAACATTATATCAGCCGAGTTTAAGGAAATTAAATTATAAAGAAAAAAAAAAAAAAGAAAAAAAAAGAAAGAGAAAATAAATAAATAAACGCATGGAAAACAGTGAAATATATAAAAGTTAAAATATAGAGGAAAGTTTTAGATTCAAGTATTGTCTTAGATAATTGATAATACATGCGTATATTATTAAAAGAAAGAAAGATAAAAACATTGTGAATTTTAAAAGTATATTTTAATTGGATAATTTCTTTTTTCACTTCTATTAATACTAACCTCCAATATATCAGAACTGACACCTCTATCTCTCAATGTTGAACATCTAACGGTGTTTATTGGGAAATTGATAGGAAAGCTTGAGCTACGCTTGATGATATCCGTTATGGTAGTCTGAGGTGGAATCGAAACGTCGAGGCAATTCTTAAGGAGATCCTTCGTGTCGTCATCGAAAGGTACACCATTGGGTGCACCTAATGTGTTTTCCCATGAGATTTCTGGTGGTTCTCTCGTCAAAGCTTGCTGACGAGTTTCCTCGACTCGTCGGTGACTCTATTGAGTTTAGTTTCGAACATAAAATATCAAATATTTCGATCTAGCCATATATATATATATAAATTATTTTTGATCTATAAAGTATGAATTCGTTTTATTAATTAGATTTTTCGAAATTTACTTGAAATATTCATTACAAAATTAAAATGAAAATTTTTAATCGACGTATTAATATATAACTTTCAAAATAAACATTTTCATCTTTGACTTTATTTTCATCTTTGAATTTTTATCAAAAGTTATTCGGCATTCGTTGAATAATCAGTCCGTTAAAAAATAAATGAGTATTTCACTTTTTAATTATAAAACATCGAGCATCGTTTTAAAACATCTCTCTGAACTCTTGTACGTTTCTTAATTTTTCTTTTTATTTTTTTTTTTTATTACGTATTTATATTTTTTCAACGAAACGCTTAGTTTAATAATACGAGAGAGAGAGAGAGAGAGAGAGAGAGAGAGAGAGAGAGAGAGAGAAAAGATCTTTCAAAAGTTTGAACTTTAATTACAGGATTCTTTCGTTTTTATTTTTTTTCCTCTCCCATCCCATTCGAAAGAATTTATCAGAAGGTTGGAAATGTAGTTTAAATCCTACTGAGGCGGATTCTAGATTTATCGTCGTAGTCGTAATCGTCGTCGTCGTCGTCGTCTCTCTACGCGCATTTTCGATTATTATTATTATTATTATTATATACCCTGAAAATCTTTCCCCCTGCAGCGTCAGACATCGTAGCGTTTCGAGATAAGAAGAGAGAAAAAGAGAAAGAGAGAGAGAAAGAGAAAAAGAAAGAGAGAGAGAGAGAGAGAGAGAGAGAGAGAGAGAGGGAGAGAGAGAAAATTCGTGCAGGGTGAAAGCGACACAAAACTTTGTACCGAGTACTTAAGAAATACTGAAGAAGTACGTCAAACTCGAATAAGAATGAGAACGAATTTATTTTCTTCTTTTCTCTTTCTTCCTCACTTCTTCTTTTTTTTTTTTTTTCTTTATCATAACTTTTTCTATCCTATATTTCGAAATTAAATTTTGTTTTTTTTTTTTATTCTATTTTTTGTTATCGTTACTGATCCCATTTATTATTACCCGTAAATTTATTTTGAAGAATAATATGTCCAAACAAACGACGTTATTACATTTCAATTGAAATTTAATTTTGTTTCTACTAAAAATGTTTTATCCAATTGTTAATATAGATGTCCTATTGCTAATTGATGTTATCAATGCGTATATCTATAGAATTGAAAATATCAGTAAAATCAAATAACTGAAATACTGTTTATTTGAATCAATGAAATTCGTTTGAAACATCCACCATTCCATTCTACATTGTTTTACTTTAATAGCAAACATACTATTCGAGTTCGCGTACTTAAAATTAATCTCAGTTGAAACAGAGAACTGAATTTGATGGATTATATATCCATATATATTATTTATACGGAGAATAATGTTTCGACTAAGCTCGGAACTATAAGACTCTTATCTTGTTTTTTTTTATTACTTTTCTTTTCTTTTTTTCTTTTTTTTTTTTTTTATATAATTTTTTATATCATCTAAGATAATATAAAAGTCATGGGGTGTACAAGGTAAATATTCAGAGCTCTTTATATCTGAAGCAATACATCATGGATCAAAAGAGTATTATCAGAGTGGAAGTATCATTTTTACTAGTACGTGTAACATAATACCGAACGACGCTCCGAAAAAGATTTTGTAATCCGGTATGTTTTTCTCGAATGGTTCCAAATTTGTAGGACACTCTGTATCTATTTTTTGTCACTATTTTTATGGTATATATTACTGTTGTATAAAAAATAAAGAAAAAAAAGAAGAAAAAAAGAATAAAAAGAAAAAGATTATTTCAGTTATCCGACCAAATCTCAGGGGTAAAATGAAAAATTCTACATTCTCGTTCACATCCATTCCTTTTCATCAAAGCAAAGATTTTTGTTAGGATTCCTTGAAAAAGATGAGCATGAGGGATTTCCTAGAGTAATTTACTTTATAATGTTTCACAAGAAAATGACATTATTGATCGAGCAAAATGGGTTTCTTTTTGTTTTTTGTGGATACTTTGTGATCTTAAGATTTTTGTCTCTTTAAAGATTGGTAAGTGATGCGCGAACTTATATGTGTGTGAGCGTGTGTGTTTGCGTGCGGGAGCGTATTTGTCAGGCTTCTTCGACAGAATAGCTTTATTCGCTACTATCACAAAGTAACAGTAGCTTTACAGTCGAGTTCGTAGATCTTAGATATTGGAACGTCGAAGAAGATAGGTCGTATCGGTTCGCTAGTCGTAAGAACCAAACTCGTTTGTTAGTTAATGTGCAGTCTTCCGTGTATATTTCCCAAATATGATACAACTTAGAATTTATCTGATTTGTTTCAAAATTTTATAAAACAAATATTGTTATCTTTGAATTTGATTTGCTTTTATCACAATAATTGTTTCTGGAATTTCAAACACGCACACGACAATATTGGTGAGTCTTCGAAGTATTCCTATAATTATGATTATCTTTTCTTTTTCAATTATCTATAAATCCTATAATTATGATTATCCTTTATTATTCGATTTTAAGGAAGATCTTTATTATCAATATTATCTCTATTGTTGTTTCGTTCGATTTATTTAATCTTCGATTTAATAATTATATGATTGGCCGACTGGATATATTCAATTTATTCCATAAAAATCTGTCTTTTTGTTACAAGAAATTTTCCTATTGGCTCTCCATGATAATATTAAACGACCAGAAAATGTTCCATTCTTCTTTCCCTGTACGCTTTAAATAAATTGCCTCGAACAAAGCCACGATAAAGGTGGAAAAGTCTTTGAATCTGTTTCTTCGTGGTTATGCAAAGTATGGTCGGTCATCGATATTCCTTTTCGCAAGATCAAAGGTAGCTGTCGATGTTAGATTCACGAGCAAACACGGGAGTGTATTGTGAAATTTCGTTTTATATATATACACACACATATATATATATATATATATATATATATATATATATATGTACATGTATACAGAGTATATCCTAATATTAAAAAAATTATTTTGCTTCAACAAAGTATATATATATAAAAAGAATATGGTTAAAAAATTCGATTAATATTTGTTATTTTTGAAAAGAAAAGATCGGAATATCACAATTTGAGATTCATATTAAAACTTGGAATAATTTACTTGTGCAATTTTCATGAGGAATAGTTGGTGATTGCTAAAATAACAAAACTGAATGCATCTCGGAAACAATGTCGGACGTGACGAAAGTTAATATAAGAAAGTTTAAAAAATTTTTCTATTCATAATACGTTGGAATAATATGACATGCCCTTATACATCAGAGTATAATATATTCGTTTCAGTATCTTCTCATTACATTTTCTCTTTAGAAAGAAAAAGTAATATAAGAATGAAAAGATACGATCACAAATAATATTATATTATTATTATTATTATTATTATTATTATTATTATTATTATTATTATTATTATTGTTATTATTATTATTAGTATTATTATTCTTTGACTTTGTTATACTTTGAGAAAATAATTGGAAACTGAACGAAGAGCGAAAGGCTATAAAGTATTAATTAGCAACGATATATAATTACGAGCGCCTGTTTCTCATTTGTGAGAAAGTTAAAAGCTTGGAAAAAGATTAAAGAAAAAGAAAAAGAAAAAGAAAAAGAAAAAGAAAAAGATATAAAATAGAAACGCAGTAATACAGGAAGTATCTTTTGAAAGATTTCTCGTGTTGTTACTTATTGTTAGTTCATTCGTTTCATTTTGTTCGTTTCATTCGGCTCGTTTCTTTATCGTTAGCATCGATTGATTATTTTATTACATACGATAGATGGATATGTATTATATACGTACGTATATACATATGTACATACTTTCAACGCGCCAAAACTGATCAACTCGAAACGAATTTGTATCGGGTCGATTATTCCCATCGCGCGCTATTTACCGCGCGTTTGCACGTGCTAGAGAGTTGATCATTAATGTACGCCTGACCCACCATCATCTTTTCCACTTATTGCACTTACATATACCTTCATTTACGTGCATACGCACATGTGCGTGTTAATACATTTAAAGAGAAGCATATTTGATTCGTAAGTAACCTTCGTTTGCACGAATTAAAAAGTATTACCGTAAAAACTTTTCGTTTTTATTTTCTCTTTTTTTTTCTTCTTCTTTTTTTTTTCTTTTTTTTTTTTTAACTTATCACACACATTTCATATAATATGTTAAACATTATAAAGAACTTTTTAAACGATTCGTTTGATATCGCAATTGATTTTGATCCCATTTCGAACGTATGCCCCGAACGAAATCTCGTCGATTGAACGACAAAAAGATCATAAATGGTATCGATCGGGTCATTCATATTGCGGACTCATTAAAAAATGAACGTGACACGCTCGTACGCTCATACGCATTATAAATTTACCGCCAAATTCGTCTTTCATTGAAGAATTTCGCGATGATTGTAGTGCATGTCACGGTCAGAAGATGGCACTTACAGTGCCGTGGATATGCCGGATCGATATAAGAGAGGCTTCAATAAATAAACGCCGAAAATCGAACGGCATGATTTTTTCCGCTGCAAAGGATCCTACTTTTTCTTTTTCTTATCGTTACTTTTCTTTTTTTCTTATCGTTTTTTTTTTTTTTTTTTTTTTTTTTTTTTAATATTTTTTTTGCTATTTTCTCTCTATCTCTCTGACAAAAGAAAATATAGTTTATTTATTTATTTAGTTATTTATAATCCTCGACGTAGAAGCATAGTCAATGGGAGGGGGAAGGGTGAGGAGAGCTTTTTAAAACATGGGAATAAAGTTTCTATCGAGGAGAATCAGTGGACTTTGGATTACCCACTCTTTGCCAATGATACTCTTTTCGTTGGAGAAAAAGGATCAACGTGCATTAGTTCGTTTAATCTCTCTATTTTGCGACGGAGACGACGACGACGAGAACGAGGACAACGATAAGGACAACTAGGACGACGAAGACGATAACGAGGACGACGAATTCACGGATGTAGAAAATTTCAAGCAATTTTCTTAAGTATCACACGGAAAAGGTCATTTTCTTTCTCTCCTTTCTTTTCATTTTTTCATTCACATATTCGTATTCATTTATGTCGTTTTCTTTTTTTCTTTTTCTTTTTCTTTTTCTTTTTCTCTATCCTTTTCAGCATCGTTCGAGTATCATTGCTCGATGGAAACCACGAGAAGGTGGTGGGTTTGCTTCCATCAGGAGGGGATAGGGAAAGGAGTAAAAAAGAAGATTGGAGTATAAGGTATTAAGGTGGAAAAGGGAGAAACAAAGGGAAAGGGATAAGCTTGAACGACGTTGAACGGTGATGGGAAAATGTCACGATTCTTGAAGATTTTTCTCTTGCGTCTGAGCTTCGAATCGTTTTATGCATATCCTACGGAAAAGAGCATATACTTTTTGGTGGAAAAGAAGGGGACGGGGGAAGGAAGGGACGGGAAATGGAAGAGAAAACCTATAAAACGTCGAGAGGATTTCACGGTCGGCTGAAGTAACCGATAGAACGTCGATCGTTTCGAATATTTAAACAATTTCCATTTATTGACATCCAACGATTTAATTTTGCTTATTTATTATTTAATCGATCGATTGATTTATATGCATTCAATATTAAGATCAATCCGTATCGATAGTTTTCTTTTGTCGTCATCGTCGATCGAAATATCTTTTTCTTTCTTTTTTATTTATTTATTTTCCTTTTTCTTTTTTTTTTTTTTTTTTTTTTTTTTTTTTTTTTTTTTTTTTATTAAATCTCTTTCATATCAAAGTTCGAATAGAAAGGTCACGGTGTGTATCTTGAAGTAATGATGTCGAATGAAAATGAGAATAATGATAAAAATAAAAACAACAGCACTATCATCGCCAACCAAAATAATAACAGTAGATAGATACCAGTTGAACACACATCAAGGGAAGCCTTTAATTAGAGATACTGTTTTCGTGCGATTCAATTATCCGTATTAGTTATCTCCGTACACTAACTTTCACAAACTAGCGTATGTGGAATATCAGGCTTGGTGTATTTCTAAAGCGACACTAATTAAAGCACGGTATTCGCTATCGTATGGACGAACACCAACGTCAACTGTAATAGGAAAGAGAGATGAAATATCGTTTGACTTTCATTCAAGAGAGCTCATATAATATTTTATATTACGTGTATTCGATCAAGAATTTAAGCGATCATTCGATTGAATCCGATCGTCGATTTTTGTACGGCGATTTAATTAATCTTTCATGTTGGTTTTCTTTTATTCTTTTTCACTACCACTTTTCTTTTCTTTTTCCCTTTGGTTCCCTTTTAATTAACGAACAAACGTATATATATATATATATATATATATTAGAATTATATATATATATATGTAGAACGATTTATATCGTACATCTAATTCTCACGTATCAATCGTATTAATCAATCGTTAGATTGAATATTATTATAAGAAAATATTAAAATATTAATTAACGCGTTATCGCATTGCAACAAGCTAATCCAATGATTATCCCTTTACGATATCATAGTTAGTTACTTCCATCTAGATTACTCGCTAATAAATAAGTTAGTCGTGTCGTACTAGAGCATGATCACCCCGTATGTAGATAGATATCTATATACCTATATGTATATGTCTATAGGGAGTGTAACAAAAACAGTGAATCGACTATACGAGGATCGATTCTATTCATTGAAACCTCAACGGTAACGTCGATGCTTTCGGATAAAATTTATTGCAAACGCGTTCTCCGAGTGACGATAGCCATATTGAATTACATCGGACGATATTGCGTTACTGTCGTGATCATTATTTCAACAAGATCGAATTTATCGTTACGGTTAATTCGAAATAACCATCGAAAAGACAATTGCCAGTGGACATTTTCTTCTCTTTCTTTTACTTTTCTTTCTTTCTTTTTTTCCTTTTTTCTTGAATTCTTTCATTAAGGCAAGACAAATTAGGAATATAGTATACCATCTTTGTTACACCCTGTAGAAGGAAAACGTGACTTCCGGAGGAAGTTCCTTGGCACGATAAACCCTGAAGCCTCGTGTAAATTATCAGCTAAATTCTACACGACAGTAGAAACTATTCTATTTTGTGGCGAGAGAATGGAAAGGAAGAGCGAGAGAGAGAGAGAGAGAGAGAGAGAGAGAGAGAGAGAGAGAGAAAGAGAGAGAGAGAGAGAGAGAGAGAGAGTGAGTGAGTGAGAGAGAAAGAGAGAGAATAAAAATTCGTATTAAGAATTTTTCTTTCTCTCTTCTTCCATTTTTTCTATTTGATTCGATTCGATTTGATTTCTTTTGTCTCTTAAACGACATTTTTTCTTCCTTTTTTCCTTTAATCTCATCGCCATCGTTTTCTAAAATTTATCTAACCACAAGCAACTAATCCCTCTCTCTTCTTCTCTCTTTTTCGATTCCTCTTACTACTACGTAGTCTCTGTAAGAGGCTGAGATAGGTCCGGGGAGGGGAAGTATGGATATACCTCCAGCGACTAAAGTCGATCGATCGGCGTGTACCCATTCGTTACAGGTAATGGAGGCAACACAATTATCAGGAAATCCAGTTAGCAGGTAGCTTTCGATCTCATTAAACTGAAGCAACGTTCGTATTGACGTGGCTTGGAAGAAGGCATTATCGGACATTAACGGAACGTTAACGTCTTCTTATGTGACGAGTCATAATGACTCTTTTATACAGTATTGTTCTTTCGAATTACACTCGCGATCGATTATATCCTCTTTCACTAGAGAAAACTACGGGTAGAGGATATATATATATATATATATATATATAGATGGATAGTGAGGTCAAAGTTCAGCCATTTTGGTGGAACGTCTGACAAGGATTAAAATAATCGATTAAAACCACTCATCGTTTCTCTCTTTCTTTTTCTATTTCTCTTTTCCTTTTTTTTATTCTTTTTCTTTTATTTTATAACGTTCACCATTTTTTCTTTGTAAAGGACGATGAAAGTAGGGGAGTGGCGTGGGGAAGATGGTAGCTAATTTCCATCGTTCGTAACGTTTCCCGCGCTAATTATTATTTCAAGTAGAAGGAGTTAGTGTAGCGAAGGCTCAGTCGTAAACTATATTATGCTTGTGATAGTTTATCGTGCCAAGGTAAATTACACTTCGTCTTCCTTCCGGAATATGTATGTATGTATATGTGTGTGTACGTGTGTGTGTTTGTGTGTGCACGTATTTATGTGTATATATATATATATCTACACAATCCATACATGTTATATATTTATACGTATGTATAAGTGTGTATATATATATATATATATATATATATATATATATATAAAAGTGTATATAAATAATAATTATTAATAATAAAAGAAGTAATGGAAGAACTCCCAAGTTTTAGCGAGTTTTGTGTTTACTGGTAAATTAATCGTTTCTAAGTCGTGTATTATTTAATGTTTGTAACTTTGTTAATAAACGTTCCTAAAGTTATATAAAACTTTGTATACATTCTGTAATGAGAAAATAAAACAATATGCACGTTAATTCGTTTATATAGTATATATGAATTATATTTAAAATATGTGTAATAAATTTTTGATTAATTTTAATCAAAAGTGATCTGAGTTTCTTTAGGATCTTAACAAATATATATTTATCATTTTATATACTTCATGTAAATATACACACATATATAGATATAATATTATTATTAATGATTGAGTTCGCACTTCGATCGACGACTAAGACAACACCAAGAAATTCATATAAGAGTTGGAGATAGATAGATAGAGAGAGAAAGAGAGAGGGAGAGAGGGAGTATTGTTATTTCCGTCGGTTGACAACGGAAGTGAGCTAATCGTATAGTTCAGTTTAGTTTCGAATCGATCGATCGATCGATAGATCGTTAAGTTAGTTAAGTGAGGAGACCACAGTGAACTCTAGATTTGGAGGATCCATTTCTATAGGATATATGTCTTATATTTTCTTAAATCTGGTCGTGTTCCTCTCGACGATATTTAATATTCGATTTGCTTACCATTTCATCGAATTTGCCCAGAATCGGGAATGTTAAAATCTAATGGATCCAGATCACACGCGCATACACGCACATATATATACGTGTAGGATGTTGCTCCATGCCGAGGAATATTTTTTTTTTTTTTTTTTTTTTTTTTTTTATTCATTTCTTTTTCATTTGTTAGATATTACTTTTTGCTTTCACTACTTTTATTTAATTGTCTAAACAATGATATCTAAAAATATGTGTGTCTACGAAATTATTCTTTGAGAAAAAAGCAGGATACTTCGCATAAGCATGAATGTAATAAGCGATTGAAAGAAAAAGAAAAAAAAAGAAGAAGAAAAAGAAAAAGTTTTTTATTTGTATTAGATTTTGTTAATAATAACAATCATTAATTGCTAAGTACAGGCCACCAAGCAAAAGAATTCAATGCAAAAGCTTTAAAAAAAGAAATATATATATATATATATATATATATATATATATATATATATATATATCTTTCTTTGGTATATCACCACGAGCATACGAACGCATGCACACATGCATAAATATATTAGGTATATATAGATAGATAGAGATAGATTTGTTTTTCTCTTTGATATTTTCTCTAGCGTATTAAGCCGCGAAGAGGGCGCATTTTCGAAATGGGATGCTGCCATGTAAAGAATCGTTTCGGCATGTATGTACGTAAATCTCTTCATTCGAAAATGTTGAACAAGAACCTTCGTGATATATTTCATGAAGGCCAACAGATAGATTTTCTTCTTTTTCACAAAACCTGCAAACGATGAGAAATTTGATTAGAAATTATACATTATCAATTTGATCATTTTTTAATGAGTTTTCACTCTCTCTCTCTTTCTCTCTCTTATTTTTTACTGAATTATTGATAAATAAAAGTAGAGAAGTGCTGTCGAAAAAAGAGAAAGAAAAAACAAAGAGAAAAAAAAAGAAGGTAATACAAGTAGAAGTAGAAGGTTCGAAAAAGAACATTAGCGAAGTTTTTACAGTGTATCGTTAGCCACTAATTTAATTTTCTATTATTCTTTTCAGAGGAGCCTTTCGACGATACCTTCGCCTTGAAGTAGTTTCCTTCGCCGAGAAAATGACCATCCCATTAATTAAATTCTTTTCTACTATAAATTCGATTTTTCGTTGAAACAACCATAATCGCCGAAGTCCAACGATGATGATGACGACGATGAAGAAAGTAATTTTCTTATTTTGGTGATACAGGATCGCAGGAGCGTATATTAGATGGATTTTCAGTGAGAGATCGTCGATCATATATACGTACGTAATATTATATATCTACCTATCTATATCTACTATATACATATATATATATATATATATATATACATATATATATTATCCGTAGCTCTTTTCAACGATGAGTCTCCAAGGATCGAAAGTAACGAAAGCTTCAGATAAGTTCGTCTTTTCGAGTCGATTTAAAGGATCTGTCAGGTTCTAGCGTTAATAATAAAGAGTAAAAGGATGATAAAAGCGAGGGGAAAGAGGAATTGAAGGGAAGAGATTTATCTTCGTATTATATATATATATATATATATATATATATATATATATATATATATATATAAAATATATACAAGGGTGTCTTCGTTTGCAATCGATCAATATCTATAATGATCACACACGATGATGTACCTAACTCTTTGACAAATTTTTATTTAAATTATTGTGAACTCTTTCATTGAAATATTTACATAATTAATAATAAAATACATTAATTAATACCAACAACTAAGAAGATCTCTATCCAAATATATAAAAATATACAAGGTGTCTTTTTTTCAATCGATCATCTAATATGTCAAATGAAGATGTATGTACTTAAGTCTAAGATACATGTTTTTACAAATTATACTAATATCACGACTGATATTTTTTTTCATTGAAATATTAATTAATAACCTCTAAATATATCTCTCTTCATTATATTTAATAAGAGAAAAAGAAAGAACTCATTGATAAAAATTCATTCATTTTCTTTTTACTTTTCCAATAGATTATAGATTTCTTTGCACTTATCTTTATCTTTATCTTTATCTGTATACACATATAACGTCACATAGATAGTTTATTCTAAGAAAATTTGAAAAATACTAAGTCGTAAAGACTATTAATAGTCGACGCTGATTGGAGCAAGGACGTCATGTTCCTTTGACGATAGCCGAGCATGAAATCCGTTAAGTAGCGGAAAATGTGTCTATTCACCCTAGCAAGAGATACTCTCTCTCTCTCTTTCTCTCTCTCTCTCTTACACACACACACACATCTTTATATATATATATATATATATATATATATATACATATACATATACATGCTTTCGATCCCTTCACACATGTACATATACATACGTACATACATACATACATATATATATATATATATATATATATATATATATATGTATGTGTGTATGTGCGTGTGTGTATATATATATATATATATATATATATATATATATATATCTTTCTCTCCCATGGCTGGCACCTGCCTCGCAACGCAAAGTTGACGTCGTTTTTCTGTTTACCGATTTTGCCACCTCAACGACAGGGGTTGTGCGCGTTCGATTAAAGTGGCGATCACGTAAAATGCGATGATAGTCGATATACAGTAGCCCAGCTCGATCAGTTACTATACCATCACTATATATTTTCTTCTATGACAAAGATTATAGTTCTATATAAGGTGTCTTAGAATTACAACAACGATATTTATTTAACTGACGAATAATTAAAAATCGTTAATAAATTTATCTAGATTAAAATGTCTAAAAATAATGAAAATTGTTCCTTCTTAATAATAAATTACTTATTAATAACATAATTAATTACTATTTATTAATAATAAGTTCATTTACTTATTCTGTTCATATATAAATTATATTATATAATTATAAGTTCATATAGTTATTATGGAAAATTTAGAACGTGGCTATTTCTTTTTTTTTATTATTTTTTTTTTTTTATTCAAGTTTTCTCTTCTTTTATTTTATTCCTTTTAAAACGATTAATTTTTATCTTTGGGAATAATTCTTGGACATTGGTTTCTATTGGATCACGTAGATTTTCAAATGATTTTTGATGCTGAATCCAATTCAAATTTGTCTTTATTCTTTCTATTTCTATTTCACATTTTTCGATAAGCGATTTCTTTAATCAACACAAAAAAAGATCCTTACCGAGGAATTTCTAATCTAATACTTGCGGTGATAAATTTTCGATGGAGTACTATCTTGTCTTTGGTGTCTGTGTAAATGATAAGAGAAAAAGAGAGATAGAAAGGAGAATCGACGGAATCTCTTTAAAATTAATCGGATGGATATCGATTTTTCAACGCGTATCCTATCGATAAGAATCCATATCTTCTTCTAGTCTATACGTTTTTCAAAACGGGGGTATAAAATGGAAGGTGAGGAGAAAAAGGATAGGAGGAAAAGGAAAAATAAAAAAAAGGGGAAAAAAATTGAAGGGAAGAAAAATTGACTCCATTTTCCTATCCTGTATATTTTCTTTTTCAATTTATATATATGTATATATGTGTATATATATATATATATATATATATATATATATATTCTCTTTCTTTTTTATTCTAACTGGAAAATACATTGTCACAGGATAGCCGGTCAGTTCTTTTTATCTATCCCACTGAGCTTTCAATGCGATTGGGATCTATGTACTTTGCATCTGATCTCACTAAGAGAAGAAGAGAAAGAGAGAGAGAGAGAGAGAGAGAGAGAGAGAGAGAGAGAACCTTTACAGTTCTCTGAAAAGCAGGAACGTTCTCTGAATACCATGAACCTTTGGGTTGAAACGAATAGGCATGTATTCTCGCCTACGTTTCTCTATGCGCTACCTTTAAACCGTGTAATCGTCAATAGTATATGTGTGTTTGTATGTATGTGTTTGAATGCGTATTCGAGTATATATATGTATATAGAATAGTCTCTTATGTTTGAATCGATTCAAGAAAATATATTATCGAATAAATTACCAATAGTTAGGAATATTTCATACAAAAGTCAAATGATATTCAAAGATGAATGCTTCAGGTATAGACTCGCGTTTCGTTTTACCGTGAAAAATTATTTTTTCCTTTTCTTTCTTCTTTTTTTCTCTCTTTTATTTTTTTTAAATACAACTGGCCTTTGACCTACATTCTATAATTTACGAAGTAAATAAATTATGTATTTAGATATTTATGTGTAAGATTGCGTGAATAGAGAGAAAGAGAGAGAGAGAGAGAGAGAGAGAGAGAGAGAGAGAGAGAATCAATCAATTTCGTGCACTTATTTCCCTCTTTAATGTATTTGACCGCCTCGTTATCAAATCATTTGGCAATTAGGGACATCGAAATCACGAGTGCATCGAAGCATCGAACGAAACGTGAGAATTACGAAATCGTTATTTGCCATTGCGACGAGGTCGCACTCACCAATCTTCGGAGCATTTCGATTATTCGTTCATTTTGGGAAATTGGAAAGATTCTATTTGAGAGGAAATACATACATACAAGATCTATTATCGATCGTTAGAAGAAAATATACTATTTTACGTTTTTTTTTTCCTGCCAGGAAATTCGTATCATTTTTCTAAATTATCTTTTTTTTTTCTTCGAACTTTTCTTCAATTTTCTTTCGTTTTCCTTTTTTTGTTTCTTTTGTCTTTTCGTTGTGCATTCTTTATCTTTATTTTCTTTTTCATCTTTTCTCTCGTTTAACATTCTTCCGTGAAAGAAATGCAAGACGCAGTCTCATGTCTCTCGCATCGCTGAGCAAATTTATATTACGTACGGCGAGGTTTGGATATTATCGGAATAGAATAGAAAGGGGTGGACATCGAAATTTGTCGTACAATATAGACTGCGACCTATCCTTGTGTTTACTCGCATAGACACACTCTCTCTCTATCTCTTTCTCTCTCTCTCTCTCTCTCCCTCTCTCTGTCTCTTCCTGACATTATCCAGTGGGGGAACATTGATAGGAAGATTGTGTCAAAGCTTCGCAAATTCTCATCGAGGTATCGATTGCCACTTGGTCAAATACGTATCCATATGTCTGTGTCTAGATAACGCATCCATTTATACATCTCTACCATCCTCTTGAAGTGGTTCATGCCATTTCAAACATCATGGACTCGGATAATAAACGATTAATTATGGATTAACGATCGTAATCAATTTACATTTCATTCGTTTTAATATATTCTCTTTTTTATTTTTTTTTTATTTTTTATAAGCGAACAACAATCGATACGAGTTTTCTTTTTCTTTTTACATACATTTCTGACATTCTGAAAGAAGTGTTATTAGTAAAATTGATATCTCGAAACTAATTGCAAGTAAAATACATTTCGAAACGGAGCTTTATAATTACTTCTACGGATATTAATAAGTGTATTATTTACACCTGGGAGATATACAAAGCTGCATACATCGGTGGAAATGGTCAATGCAAATGTCGAGAGAAAAAAAAACTTTTACGAGCCCTTACAATAGATAAAATATTCATACATTTATGTAATACTTGTTGCCATTTATCAGGGGACTTCGAAAATGTCATTCTGACAGATGAAAGACATTTGCAGTCGCATTTATCGAGGTTAAGTGTAGTGTTGCCTATTTTCAGGCACTATACTTAATATTTGTTGAAATACAGAATAATCAATAAATAAATATATCGTATCGTTAATGTTAATATTAGATCGGCCAGTAAATAAATTCTTTGTATATATGTATGCATATATATATATATATATATATATATATTGAACTTAATATTTTTATATCAATTTGGGTATGAAAATTTGCTTTTTTTTCGTCTTTTGCCTTTTATTTCTGGTTATTATTTTTTCTACAAGAAAAAATGTACATGGTTGTGTACATACACGACGTACTAGCAAGTTTATTATGAGGTATTCATGTAACGCAAATTTTTTCTAAAAAAGAAAGAGAGAGAGTGTGAGGGACAAAGAAATACAAAGAGAAAAGAAATAAAAGACTGCTCAATTTCAGGTACTTTGAAAGAGACGCGACCGTAAAAGTCGGAGCACGAAATTAAGCTATTCTCGTGGCGATCGTAAAGCTGGACGAGAAAGTATTTCTCCATTGCTATCTTTTCTTATTTGTTTGTACCAACAAAAATCGTTGATGAAATTTTTAAAAAATATTTATGGTAATTCATAATTTTACATTTGATTTGCCCGTAATAATGCCAAGAGAAAAAATTTTATTAATCTATTAATATATCTGTATTTATATAATATAATCTGTATTTATTTCTGAATAATTAAAATAAATTTTTATAAATCGTCACTGAATATTATCGAATAAGTAATAAAGACAATGGAAAAATAATAATTTAATTAGAAATTTTGTTGATATGTTATTCAATTCGAAACATTTTATATATCATTATAACACATAAAATTCGTGTGTTTAACAAAAAATGATTATATCTCGTTTTTTATTGAAACAAAAACGTACAGAAAATTCGATCGTTTGTTCATATGAAAAATTTCAATTGGCACCGCATCATCAAATATTATGGTGTTCCATTAAACGTTATCAACCACAATCTTGTCCCACAGTGAGATTATATTTTCACCAGTTATACTTTTCGAATGTTGAAATTGTTTCGTAAATAAAAGGGGTAAAAAAAAGAAAAAAATATACAGAAATGAAAAATGTGAAAAGTATCAAAAGAAAATCTTGCAGTGAGTTGAATCATGCAGCTTGTAAACGCGGAATACAAGCGTTTGTGTTTAGTTTCTATAGTAGAAGGAAAGAAGGAGAAAGAGAGATAGATAGATAGAGAGAGAGAGAGAGAGAGAGAGAGAGAGAGAGAGAGAGAGAGAGAAGAACACCGTTAACGAGATCACGCTCGAAAGTTTGCCATGAGAGCGTATGATTCGCATATGAATCGTGATTCGTCGCTTGCAAACATTGCTACATTGTATATATACGTATATATATATATATATATATATATATATATATATATATATATATATATATATATATATATATATATATATATATATATATATCGTAGTTTTCACTTTAAATAAACTCTTCATGAGATATATGTGCAATCAATGAACTCTTTTAATTTCATTATTTTACTTCTTTTTATCTCGTGATTCTATACACCCTTTTATCAATATATTTCTTTTTCTTTTTTTTTTTTTTTCTTCTTCTTCTTTTAATCACAAAGTTATACAGAATTAATTTAATCCTTTCATTTCTAATAACGAAGTTGTGGCAAACTTTTTGATCAGTCAGATGAAGAGTATAATACACGCAGGTTTTAAAGTTAACTTGTCAAGTTAAATTAACAAACGTCGTATTATCATTATCTAAATATTTTATAAATATTATATAGATAGGCACATTTATATATGTTTATTAAAAATTTATTTGGGACATAAATGATAGATGGAATACGATTTATAAATTTAATACGATTTACATCTTTTATTAACGTATGGCAATTGTTTATAATGTATAGATTTGCATATAATTTATAGAGACATTTGCATATAAATGTGAAGTGACAGAATTTAATGACTGCTTATAACGGATTCAAGCTTTGAACAATTTTATTTATTCCATTCCAGCGTCTATTATTTAACAAATAAGTATTTGACAATTAGGGAATATTATCTATTATAGATTTCCTATAATTAATAGGAATAAATGAATGGCTTAAAGGGCTTTTATTTGTTTCGAAGTGATTTGCGGTGTATTTGAATTATGAATTGTCCAAATTATATAAAAGAGAGAGAGAGAGAGAGAGAGAGAGAGAGAGAGAGAGAGAGAGAGAGAACAAATAATTAGAGTTTCACATCGTTTAGAAATTTCAGAATGTGGAAACAAGATCGTGTATTCGTATGTACGTATATATCCCTCTCTACGTTTATATAAATCATGAAGCGGTCCTTGAATATATCTATCTCATGCTCCAAACGTGCAAGACTCGTATTAACGTAATGTATGAGTATTATGCAAATATCAGATCCGTAAGACTAATATCCTATGCTATGTCTCTTGGATTTTACACGGTTCTTCTATGTCCTCTGTTCTTCTATGTCCGATCTCTGTCTCTGTGTAAATTGTCTACGAAATCACGTAGATGGAATTCTTAAAAAATCTAAAAGAAATTTTGTAATTTTTGTAAAGAAATTTATGAGAAACTTACTTTTTATTTTTTTTCATATATTTATAATCATTTCATAGAAAATATTTATATATACATATATAAATGATAAATTGAATTTATTTTCTATGTTTTTTCCTTAAGTCACTTTAACTCTCTTTCTCTTTTCCTCATTTATCATTAATATCGATATATTCATTTTATACAAGTCTGAAGAGAAACATCATTTATTATTTTTCCTTTTAATTCAATTTTTATATCTTTCTATACATGCTTCTTTAAAGATAAGAGAATTTGACATGTGGAAATAAGTTCAATTCTTCATTTATTTATCTATCTATCTTACCTAGCTATTTATGTCTCTCTCTCTCTCTCTCTCTCTCTCTCTCTCTCATCATGTCATTCTTCCTGTCCCTGGATTCTCGTATTAGCTCTATCACATTCTACTAATCTCGAGCTCCAGTTAAGTCAACCCATTAATACGTATGAACTCTGATGGAAGTTCTAACTCGCGGATTGCTAATGCGAACAGAAAATTCAAGCTTTGCCTCATACACCTACACCAACCCACACACAAACAAACACACACACACATACACATACACGCAAATATACATACATATATACGAAGGATGTGCAAGTACAAAACTCAAAGGAAAGATTAAATTACAAACGAGTTTAAGCAAATCTTTTCTTTTCTTTTTATATCTTTTTATATTTGTTTTTTTTTTTTTTTTTTATTTCTTTTTGTTTCTTCATTTCTTAGTTTCATTTCATCTTTCTCGTTTAGCTTATCCTCGAAATAACACTCCGAGTATTTCATATTATTTCAGTGAATAATTTTCTTAATATATAAGAATACGGAATATCATTTTAACATTTCTATCTGCCAAGTAACGACTTCTTTTTTTTTTTCTTTCTTTTTTTTTTTTTTTTTTTTTTTTTTCTATTGGCCACTCCCTTCTCACGTCTTTTCACCAATGCAACAATGGTCCCGTCATATTCTGTTGCTCGTTGACAAGCGTGTAAAGCCGAGAGCGGTCTCGTGTCGTTCCTGGCAGAAGATAGATATACATTCTTTCGAGAGGAGAAAAGAACATATATATATATATATATATATATATATATACATATAAATATATATATATATAAAGATTCCTTCGTCTCAATGATTCGACCACTTCGGAATGTTAGAGGACATTTTTAATTTGTTGGAAACGAAAGATTCTTATTTTACGAAATATATATAATTTTTTTGTATATGGAATAAAACATAAATATAAAAAAGTAAATATAATAAGAATATCATTTCGGTGTACCATCAGAAAGAATGAAAAAAACAAGAGAGAGAGAGAAACGTAATAAAACTGTAGTAAAAAAAGTATATTCATCTAAACGCATTCGCTAAGAGTGTTCCCAAGGGTGAGATAAATGAAATTTCTTGCAAAAAACCTCAAAGCTTATTGTTGATACACACACACACACAGACACACACAGACACACACATACAGAGAGAGAAAGAGAGAAAGAGAGATACGTACTATACTAACATCCTTTCAAACGTTAATTTGCACTTCGCTTACAGGTATCACCCAGTGAATGATGGTCTATGTCGAGTGGCGTGTTTCTGATCAAAGGTACAACAAGCTTTAGCTCGAGTATCCCAAGATACAATAAGGATGGATCTTAAATTGCTATTTACTCGATAATAGACAATCATCGTCACTATATACACGTATTTTGTATCGTTTATGCGTTAACGTGTATATCTACGATATAGCATATCTGTATATTTCAATATGAAAGTTGTACAAAATGTAACAAAAGTTTCTATGTGATTTTTGAAAATCAATTACTCTTTTTCAATACTCTTTGGGCTAATTCTTCTTCTTTTTTTCTTCAAGTTTTAATATTACAAGCCTTGACTTGATCGAACGATTTGAAAAAAAATTAATCTAAAAAGTCTCGAAATAGTGTAATGGACTTTTTGAAATCAATTAGATACTTTTGACTCATCTAAAGAAAGCCATATCTTTTTTCTTTCATTCTTCTTTTTTTCTTTTTTTCTTTTTTTTTTGGTTTTTTGATTCAAATTAGAATAAGTATCTTAGTTGAAAAAGATATGGTTTACGATTGCGTTTAATAAAAAAGTGATTTATTTATAATTTGTTAAGTTATGTAACTTTGTAAATCAATCGAAATTTGATTGTTTGATTGGTAAAATAAGATGAATTTATTTCGTAAGAATTTGTTTATAAAAATTGTTTATAACAAATTGTTAATTAATTATTAACAATATGTTGAAAATATAGAAAAAATTCTGCCCTTTAAAATGGTGTTTGATTCAAGTCTCTACGATTTTTAGTTTCCCATATAAATTGAAGATATTTACGTTGACATACTGACCTATATAATTTCATTCAATTGGCTCGGTGACACACTGACCTATATAAATTCCAAGATTTTACGAGTCCCTAGTACTACTACTACTACTACTACTACTACTACGACGACGAACAGCTGTAGTATACGAATTATGAATGGAAATCTTTCAAAGCCGATATCTTTGGAACGAAAAGTCGTAGAGACTTGAATCAACACCGTTTTCAAGGGTAATTTATTCTTTATTTATTTAAATATTGCAATAATATTGTTATAATAAAATCGCTTTTGTTAATAATTATTTTAATCGAATATTTCCTTTTCTTTCGTAATAATGTCAAAGCTACAATGAAATTCTTTATATTTTTAATATAATTGCGTAAATTTTATTTTGTTTATTTAATATAACGAATAAAAGATCTGTTAATAATCGCCAATATAATATATTGAAAGATCGAAAATTCGAAAGATTTATTCGTAATAAGAAAAATTACACTTATCTCGCGCTTATTCTGCTTTTATTATGACATACGACATTTATTAATAAAGTTTCTTTTCATTTGTTAATAAAGATATTTAAATATGATAAAAGTTATTACCCCATTCTATAAGGTATGAAACGTACTTTCGACATCATTACTTTTATCTATCGAATATTTTGATATAATGATTAATATTCTAATTAATTAACTATTATTCGATCTAATACATAACATGACATATCCAATGGAATAATTAAATATAATTTTAAATATATCAAATTTATGGTTTTTATTTATATAAAATAGAAGGGTGTAATTTTTACATATATATTTTATTTTATTGTATTTTTGCATCGAATTTATTTATTAACGAATTTCACTTAAATTTTGTATTTATTGTCGTCTTAGGAGAGAGAGAGAGAGAGAGAGAGAGAGAGAGAGAGAGAGAGAGAGAGAAAGAGAATCGACGATGATAATAATTATTCGTTAGGTTAGTTTAATGATCAGAATAATCGGATTACGTTGGACGTTTTAAATTTAATTCGACGATACTCGAAACCCAAAGAAAATGTAATTACATAGTTAGGAAATGTTCGAGACTTTAGATAATAGAAATCATCGCAAGCTGCCCTTGGAATTCATTGAAATACGGACAGTTTGGCTTCGAATTAGGAGACACACTTTGATCTTTCAATGGAAAGTGTATTTACTTTACCATTTGTACCATCGAATTCATAGGGAGGTATATACGTTCGCAAACATACAAGTTCTGCATACATAGAAACGTTTCTTCAAAAAATTTTCTATGAAATAAAAGAGAAAGAAAAAGAAAAAGAAAAAGAAAAAGAAAAAGGAAGAAAAACAAACAAAAAAAAAATAGAAGAAAAATAAAAAAGAAAATTAGATCGTCCGACGTACGATAATAGTTTTTAATTAACGAAAAAAACTTTCTCTCTCTCTCTCTCTCTCTCTCTCTCTCTCTCTCTTTCCCTTTTTCGTTTTCAATAAAACTCATCATTTCGAATGACTCTTAGATTTCTCAGATTTCTCAGGTTTTTCTCATCGACATCGACTTCTTATTAGATTTGACTAGTGAGACTTCCGTTGAGAACGAATTTATCTTGAGCCAAGCGTTTAACGCTCGATATCAAGTATTTACCCCTTCCTTTTTCATTTTATTATTATTATATATATATATATATATATATATATATATATACACACCATTAATCTCTATCTTTTTCGTCTTTCCCAACTAATCCTTGGATCGAAAGGATTTTTTCGATATTCCCGCCCGTTATTTTAATCCTCGGTGTTCGTGCTCGAACAGACCAAAAGGATCGGAAACTGTATTCATGGGACCGGGGCTTTTAATGTTAGTTAACAAAATTGATTTTCCGAATGGAGATATATATATATATATATATACATATATGCATATACATACACACATATATAGGATGTTTATGATAAATTCATTCATAATTATGTATTCATATATAGTTGAATAATAAATCATAAACGAAGCGAGGTCAATTATTTGACCTCATTTTTATTTTCATTATATAAATATATATGCATATACATTTGTGGACACGCTATATATCCAGAGCATCGAAGGGACGATTCGTTTATCAGTTCTCAAAGCCTCGATTTTATCGAGAACACTCGTGTCCACGATTACTTACTCTCCTGTCGAACACGTACATAGATATAACGTGTAAACTTTCACGGAGAGAGAAGAGAAACTCGACTTTTGCATCGACTTCTCAAAGTTTCAGACACGACCTATCTCGACAAGTTGTACGTAGCTACATTAGCGATTATTGCGAATAAAATTAAACTTTGTTGAACTGTAATAATCTAAAATCGAACAAGGAATCTTCAAGGAAAAAGCCTTATATTGTAGATATATACATATATTATCTAGATTCTATAATATTATATATATATATATGTTATTGTTATTATTATTATTATTATTACAAATATATCATATATGCCTGTCAGTAAAGAAGAACTGTGATAAATAAACGTCTTTTATTATTATCACAAAATTTATTGAATTATTGGAAATTGTATAAAAAATTCTTTTTCGATCAATTATCGAGGCTAGTTTTTTCTTTTCTTTTTTTTCTCACAAAGTCCTGTAGTATAAATAATCGCTGAAAATAAAATGTAGATATTATAGGTACACACACATACACACATATATATATATGTGTGTGTGCGCGTGTGTGTGTGTGTTGAAATTGTGTTAAAGAAGTATCTGTAAAAAAAGAAACACCAGAGAAACAGAACGATAATATAGCTGACAGACAATAACACATTGGCAATTATTTGAAAGCTCTTGTGAATTCGTGTGAATTCTCGTTGAAATTCGATTCGCGTCAAAGTCGCCACTGTGAATATATGTTTCTTCCTAATCTATTAAGTGTAAATTCATTGAATCGAAAGGGTTAATGAAGGAAAAAAAGAAAAATGTTAAATCGAATAAATTATGTATAAGAATTTTCGGTCGAAAGCTACGCGACGCGCGTTTTTCATTATTCATTATCATTATTTATGTTTTTCATTATATATTTGCCAGAGGTGAAATTCTCTCGATTAAACTTATTTTCGTGACTTCGAATCATGTTCGATCGATCGATCACATAGGGACATTACTTTCATCGAGTGACACTTTTGTATTTCCGTTCCCGTGCATTCGATACATTTTATGTATACATACATGCATACATACATACGTACATTTCGTTCGATACATTTTATATGTAGTATATATATGTGAACATGAATCGTGGGTTTCTATGTTATTTTATAAAAATACGAGTCACTGCTCGAGAAAGAATTTCATTGGTTACTATTTCATTTTCGTTTTACCCTAACATTTTTTAGATCATTTATACGACAAGTTAGTTAGCAGGAAAAATTGAAGTTAAAATTTATTATAAAATATTTTATTATATTCGTATAGAAAAAAGATGCGAAATAAAATACTAGACGTTTCGTTTTAACGAAAGATTAGAATCTATCGTTAAGAAGAGCCAGTTTGTAATCCTCTGTCAAGCTACGTCCGGCCTTTCTCTCTTGACAGGGTTGAAGAAAAATAAGGGAAAAAGAAAAATAAAAATAGATCATTTCCATCGTAAGATTAGATTTTCCAAGGACAAAGTGAAATTCTCGAGAAGATGAAGGATTCAACGTATAAAGCTGATACATGTGGGACGATGAACGCGAAGAAAATGAGCGTGAAAATATGAAGGTAACGAAGAATAAAATTGCGGGAAGAAGATAAGTATAATTATTTTAATTCAATTAAGAAACATATTAGGTTAATAAAATAATATCATTTTATTCAAATAATCATATGATTAAAAATTGTTTTATTTTTTAAATATTGATATACCAAAAGATTTATTATATTTAAATATATTAAATATATATTATTATTTTTTTTTTTATTACTTCTAAATCGTATTATTTTATTACATATTAAATCCATTAAAATGTTGCGATTCTTAAAATTTCAATATCATTATTACAAATGAAAATAAATATTTGAATAATCGGAATTAAAATAAAAGTATCGAAAAATTCTGTTGAAATTATTTTATAATCATAAATATTAATTTTTTTTTAAATTCCTATAAAACCCAAAGATATAGAACCTGCCATACTTATTTGATAATTACGATTAAGAGTGCTCATTTATCAGGAGAAACTTTTATGAACTCCTATACGATAGGCAACGTAGTCACGCGTATAGGTTATAGATGTTGCTTGCCATAAGGGGCTTAAAAGATTTTTTTTTCTTTTTATTGACAGATGGTGCAGACAACCACAATTAGCAGCAAAGTATAAAGTATTACCTGCTTTTGTATAACAGACCTCAATTTTTCCGTATAAAAATATAATCGCAAAAAATATCTACGAGTGTATATTATTTTTAATATTATTTGTATATTTTTCAGATTGATTTTTTATGCATCTTTAAATTTTTTTTTCTTTCTGTATATATTTGTGTTTGTAAAAATAACAATCCCAGCACTTCCAGGAAGAAAAGTCAATCAATTTAACTCTCGATCGCGTTTTATCTAAATTACAAAATTTCCCAAGTATCTTGTTATATATACGTATACATACACACACACACATATATATATATATACATATACATATATTATATATGATACAATTGAATTGAAAGTACCAGCAATTGTCGCTAAGCTTGAAAATAAATTTTCTCAATTCTCATTTTTGCTTCTTCTATGAGAAAATATTTTACAAGTTTTCAAAAACAAACGAGGATAATTGAGTTTTTATTGTCGATTGTGTCGTTGAGAATACTCAAAAGGCAAAAGGGAAAGAAAGATAAAGGAAGTGAGAAAGAAAGAGAAAGAGAGAGAGAGAGAAAGAGAGAGAGAGAGAGAGAGAGGGAGAGAGAGAGAGGAAGAGAGCGAGAGAGAGAGACAAAGAGATAAGTGGAAAATTATATTCTTTGATCGTAACGAAGACAAATAATTTAGCAGTTTCTTTCTTTGATATTAAACACCCACAGACGGATAGAATATATTTTAAGCGAATGTTCTGATTATTTTAATAAATTCTCGAGAATGGATTACAATGATATTTTGGGAGAACCTATTAAGAATATCCATGAGTAAATTTAAAATATATATATATATATATATATATATATATATATATATATATATATTTAAGGAACGTCTTATTTAATTAAGAAACGAATTATTTCATTTCAAACGTATCTGCCTTTATTTAAAAGTGTCTTAAGAAATATTAATAATAATACATTAAGAAGAAAATTTTCAAAGAGAAATAATTTCTTCATTTGCACGAAGAAATACATATTTTAAATAATCCAATAAAATGTAATACGAATTATATTTAATATTATAGATAACATAAAGTACAATCAAATATAAAATATTAATTTTCAAATATAAAATATCATTTTAATATTGACTCATTGCATTATTAATTCCCGAATAATTATAATTTAAATGTAAAATTGTAATTTGTAAAATTGAGAACAACTATATCATTTTCTCGTTAATTTCAATGTCATATTAAAACATTTTCGAAATAACGCCATAAGATATTTTAAATGATCTTATATGTAAATAAAATTTACTCTTGGTGGAATAGTTGAGAGGATAATTATGCATCAATCGAATAGGTAAACGTGTAACACGCCTTCGAAATTGGTCCCTTGGTTATGTGGTAAAGCACGTATCTATGTGTATGTAATGTTACCGAAGCACACTGACATTAACAAGTCGATCTTGCACGTATCGTAGCCACAGATCCTCTCTCTCCTCTCTCTCCTCTCTCTCTCTCACTCTCTCTCTCTCTCTCTCTCTCTCTCTCTCTCTCTCTCTCTCTCTCTCTCTGCGGTAGATTGTATCAACGTCTTTTGTGACGTTTAGATATTGCCTTTTCTACTAACTCGAACGTTTCTGTTTTATTCTTAGATCCCTTGTAAAAATAATTACGATATGGACGGCTTTATCGTTAAATTAAATATTCTACTTTTTTTTTTTAAGATATATTAATATTACTATATATATATATATATATATATATATATATATATATATATATATATATATATAGAATACGTTAGAATATAATACGTTAGAATATAATACGTTAATAGAATATAATACGTTAGAATATAATATATAT
>NC_062202.1:667500-687500 GCF_912470025.1 Vespa velutina
TTTAGAACTAGTTGATATCCTCTGACGAAGACATTTCGTCACTTGGCTGATGTCATTAGATTGCATTAGCGCAACACTTTTGATCACCGTTTCGATATAGTAATTTTGTTCGAGGTCATTTCACTTTGATAATTCACAAGATCGTTTTATCGATACTTGCTTGTCCGTCATTGATATTGATTATTTTTCAAAGAGAATCGAATGAGCGTCGTTTGATTGAACGAAGCGCTGATGAGATAAAAAAGGACGCGCAAAACGTACAACGAGAAAGAGAGAGAGAGAGAGAGAGAGAGAGAGAGAGAAAGAGAGACAAGTTGAAAATCAAAAGGAATAATTATTACTATTACTCGTAAGAAATACGGATAAAAGTCCTTTTCATCGTTGATGTTTTGTTTACTTTATGCTATCGAAAAATGTAGACGAAGTTAATAATCGATTATGATTAATGGGATTTCCTTAAGTATTATAGCTTACGTTTTATGGCTTAGATCGAAACGCGTAATGAAGGTTTTAATGTCAAAAAATAGGAACGAGTCAATTTAGACGGATATATTAATTCCCGTGTGTACTTGGTCTTCTATCGTCATTTTAATAAAGGATCGCGAGAAAAATCATAAAGAAAGAGCAATCCATCAAATACAAAGAAGGGCCGATCGAATCGATTATATCGATAGAATTAGTATTAACGCAGAATATTTTTCGTTTCTTCGATCGATTCCATTGACATTATTAAATCGGAGAAAGTGTAGCTCGCCGTTATAAAATGACGATATTATTTTTCCCCGATATTGTTCGAGGCAGTTCGATTCTTATAATTTTGTGGAACAGATTGGACGGTAATTGGAAAGTTAATGGACGATAAAAAAAGAAATCTTTTGGTCCGCCGTTTGCCGCTTATCATACTTACTTTATAGGATAAAAAGGTAAAAGGATAAAAGAGGATAAAAAAGTAAAGAATGAAGGGAAAAGCGCGAAAGGTATTGTTTTTTTTTCCTTTGATCGGTTGTACCGAAGGTAATCGAGTTCCTCGATAGTAAGGTTTTAACTTGATTGCGAAACGTCGATTCCTTTTCTCTCTGCATTTCGCTATTGTTTTATCTTGAATATTTGATTTATTAGATTATCAATCGAACTATCGTAATATAAATTCTTGAATTTCAGAATATAGTCAGTCTGTCAGGATATTTGCTCGAACTATTCCCATTTGATTAAATGGAACTCGCAGAATAGCGCTACGTGCAGGTATTTACCTTTCTTTCCTTTTAATCCTTTATTTAATCTTTTGTCTTGCAAACGTTATAAAACGATTATATCGACGTTATCTATGCATTTGTCAATCTTTTTGATCGACGTGCCTCGAAAATCGTATTCTTTTATGTTTTATGAGACTACGTAACAGCGCAAGAAAATTCAATTTATTTTTCTTCGAGGGAAACGATTTAAAATCAATAACGTTATAGGAAATTATATCGAGTTAAATTCGTCTATTATAATCTTTCTTCTTTCTTCTCGACCTGCAGTACAATTTGAAAAAAGCGGCAAAATTATTTTTTTTACCGATCTACACAATTTGACGAACACATTATACGCCATCTACATCTTGTTCCTGGAACTACATTGTTATTACTCTTTTTATCGAACGAGTAATAACATTTCTTTTTACCGCAATATTTAATTTCAATTTGATATTTCGATACACGTAAATGCCGAATTCTAATATTAATGTACTGATCATTACATTTATCAATTATATCAATTATTATTCCTCGTACTTTTATCGTCAATTTGTTTCGAATCTAGTACGAATCGAGTGCCATCTATCTCTGGTTCGTAAAACTACGTTGTCCAATAATTGAACGCGTAATAGTATTTTCTTTGATCGATATTACCTGGGTTTTGATATTTATGATTTCATTTTGTTCCAGTTCTTACAGAGTTCACATTCGCTCGATCAACGTAATCTCATTTGCTTATAAATTTACAAATTAATAACCATATCTTTTATCAATTTCAAAATAATTATTCGATTTATTCAAATTATAGGTAAATGTAATAAGAATAATTTTAACTTGTAATACAAATTACATATTAATTGTCGCTACTGATTTTATCGGCATCAAAGATTATCGATGTAAATTATCAATAATAGAATCTTATTAACGTATTAGCATTCTTAGATAATTATTTTCCAAAAATAAAATACGTTTTTATTCTAATTGCATTATCGTTAACGTCGCATAAACGTCGATCGAAAAAAAAAAAACATAACCAATATTTTATCTAACCTCTATTTCATTATGTCGTATATTTGAAGAAATGATGGAACGAGCTACAAAATGTTTTAAGTAAAACAAATCGTAAGAAGATACATCGGGTAAAACCAAAGGTACGATACAATTTCAAAGATATACATATATATTTCGCCGGATGAAACTACTCGAATGAATAAAATTATTCGCGGTCGTCTAATGTTTCCTAATGTTCTCTCCTCCTTAAATTGAATTTCAACGTTAAGAATGTAATCAAGTTGTTTCGTAATATTTGGGGGAATGCATTTACGTCGAAATAGCGGTCATTATCGTGTAAACCTAAAAAGGTGGATGAGGGGTTGGAGGAGTAAGAGGAGGAAGAAGAAGTGGAGGTGTAGGATCGTGAGTGAAATTCTAAAGAATCGTGACGAAGGAATGGAGGGGAGGGACAAAAAGAATAGAGAAGGATAAAGAATGGTAGAGGGGAATTAAGCGTGTGAAAACGATTGAGACTAAAGATAATAAAAGGTTTATGGTACTTAAACAAGGAATTTTCCTACATTCGTCCACCATCTTTGTTAACGATTTTAATCATAATATTTCCAATTTTTTTTCTTCTTATCCTTTTTTTTTTGTTTTGGTTTGTTTTTCTTTTTTTTTTTTTTTTTTTTTAACTCTATCAAGTATAACACGTAACGATAGATTATTATATTTTCTTCCTGTAGTAGGCATTTTTTGTTCAGCACTCAATACACGTTTGAAACTATCAATCATGAATCAAATCAAAATCTTGGATTTTCACTTTATCTTATATTTTATACTTTCTTATTTGTTATCTTAATAGACTCGATAGTTCTTTCTTCGTATCACCTTGAATCATTCAACGCATTGTTTCACTATATTTCCCCCTCCCCCACTCTCCTCCCCTCTGCATCCTGCTTCTTCTCTTTTTTCTCCTCCCACTTCCATTGCCTTCGTAAAATGTAACGGAGAATCGTAAAAAGGAAACTGTTCTTTTATAGGCGTAAGTATACGGGCAGGTACGTATATCGAAGTTAAACTCCATTGCTTATAGGTTATACGTACATTCATTTTATTATTTCATTCCTACGAATTTAGAAGACTATTACCAATTCATTCTGTTATCTTTTTATTCTTGATTACTTTAGTTTATTTTCGTTATCTTTTTATGGCACTACGTATATATATATATATATATATATATATATATATATATACACACACACATTATATATATATATTTATTTTTATTTCAGGTTAAATTCTTCTTTGATCTCGTTAGATATTTATGCAATTGAATTTTTCTATAAATTATATTATATTATCGATTGTATTGAATCAAATCGGTATGATAATTTGATAAGTTTCAATTATCAAAATCAAATTAAATATCGTCGGTAAAAATTTCTTACAGATTTATTTGAATATTATAATAATATATACATATATATTTGTTTTAATTGTTTATTTAATTGTTTAATAATTATATATACATTAGCATAATTACAATCATTTTGGATAATAATTTTACACATAATCGATGTTCGATGTCAACGATCGATTATCGGGTCACATGGTATTAAAGCGCTATCTGGTGGTCGAACGTCGAATTAAGTTTGAAAGTAAGCACCTGACGTTAGGCAATATTACTAGGTATTCGTAAGAAGAAGCACACATGGTTCGCGCGTCTGTTATATGTTACCTTTGAATATTTAGAGTTTTAATAGGGAAAAAGTAAAAATCCATTAGCACTTTTTCAATCGATTCGATCTACGATCGATATTAGAAAGGTTTATGATTTGTCAAAAAAATTATTGCAATAGAATAGAACATACATAACCTCTCAACTTTGATTCTAATCATTTTTACGTATGTACATAATAGAATCGCGAACTAACGATAGAATAATTTTTCGATAAATTCTAATTTCTTTCTTTAGATCTTCGAAACGATGCCTTCTATCGATTAACAACAATCTTGTGTTGTACTATTTTTTACTTCATTTCTTTTGTTTTAGATCGATATATGTATATGCATATAAATACCCGATAGATGTATATATATATATATATATACATATATATACATATACATGTATATACATATTGAATTAGAATGGAACGTAAAAAGACTTTGAGAGGAACTCTCTTGTTCTCTCATCGTCAACGTTGTCAAAGCCTACGGATCGATGGATCAATAAGAATAAAACGGCAGGAGTTAGCAGCAGGTGGTGCCAGTTGCTCGTGACTACGGTCCTGATCCAGTCCAGGCAGCCGGGAGGCCTTTCAACTCGATTCGTGTATCCCCTGTACACAGTATCCGACAAGGTGTGGTTCTAGACGCGTCGAACGGTGCTCATATTTTCTCTTTCTGTCTCTCTCTTTCTCTCCCCCTCTCTTTCTTTATTTTTTTTTTTAATCCTCCATATACTTCTTTCCAAATCGTTGACCGTGCGAGAGAGATTACGTAAGGAAGAGTTTTCTCGCTTGCGAGATTCTCCGCTTTCATTCTGTCTCACTCGCTCTCCTTTTTCTCTTTCTCTCTTTCTTTCTTTCTCTCTATCTCTATCTCATAATCCTCGCATATATCAGTGTCTCTCTTTCTCTCTCTTTCTCTCTCTCTCTCTCTCTCTCTCTCCCTCTCTCTCTCTCTCTCTCTTTAACGTATTCAAGAAACTTTTCGTACACGCGCGCTTGCAACTTGAGGACATCTACCTACGTAGTACCAACTCTCGACGATATTTCGATTCTCGAAATATCGAAATAAAACGAGTTGGAAATATCATAAGGAAAAGATAGAGAGAAGGAAAAATATATACGTGTATGCATATATATATATATATATGTATTATTATATATATATGTGTGTGTGTATATAGATAGAAATTTTGTCAGAAGAAGGAAGAAATAAGGTGGAGAAGGAGGAAAAGAAGGAGGAAAAAAAGAGAAAGAGAATAACGGCGTACTCTCGGTCATTATTATTATGTTCGCCATCTTGTCGAATCTCGTCGGCGCGAAAAATCACTTCGTATATCGTTGATATTAATTTTGAAATAATTTACATCGTGATTTTTTTTTCTTCGATCAATAAAGGGTACCTGCTTTTTTGGAGAGGATAAAACGATTATTGGTTGGAGAGAAATATCTACGTGTTTTAGTTCGAAGGAAGAGAGATAAAATCAAAAAGTGTGACAAGTTTGAACGAAAGGGGTTAAGGATAAAAAGGACGCCGGTTAGGTGGATTTTCGTGTCGCTGCGAAGGGATTTTACCGATTGGACAGACGCACGCTCTCACAACATTTCTCTTTCTTTCTTTCTCTCACTCTCTCTCTCTCTCTCTCTCTCTCTCTCTCTGTCTCTCCTTCTCTCTTTACTTTCACACGCGATCTAGAATTCGAATCACTGTGGAAGAAAAGGAACAGCTGCGATCGTCGGAATCATGAAGTTTCGTAAGTATTATTTTCTATTTTTTTTCGGGGATCAAAGATTTGTCAAAGGAAATTTGTTTATCTTATCAAAGAAAAATGGAAGGAAACAACAAAAAGGATGATTAAAAACACGTGAGAAGTAAGTGCGTTTGAACGTTTCATGACTCAGCTGTATGTATATATATATATATATATATATATTTTTTTTTTTTTTTTTCTATTCTGTTCGATTGCGAGAGAAAGGTATGTTTATCGTATGCGGTGAAAGACGTTCTTTCTCCTTCCCCCCTCCTTCTTTGCGAAAAGATTTGTTCGAACGTCGTGCTATCTATCTCTTTCTCTCTCTCTCTCTCTCTCTCTCTTTCACACAAGAGTCATATTACAACGCATCGAGAAGTGGTATTTGAGTTTATTCGAGCGTGATCGAGCGTGATCGTTGAAAAATAATATCTTTTGAAACGTTTCCACGACATCTTTTCTTTTTTATCGTCTTCTTTTCTTCTCTTTTCTTTTCGTTTGCTTTTCACTTCTTTTTTTCTTCTTTGAAATTTGAAGTACGTACTTATTTACGATATACGTTATACGTGCACCATGAAAAGTATATAATATTCCGTTAATATAACATTTCTCTTTCAAGGAGCAAGTTAATTTTAATTCGATATTTTACCGATCGTCGAGATTGGTATTATTCTTATAAGGTACGTTTTGTAATTTCTTGCGGATCGATACCTAACCTCGAAGCGCGTTCGATTTAAATTTTCTCTCTCTCTCTCTCTCTCTCTCTCCCTCTCTATCTCTCTGTTGCTCTCTTTCGTTCGAAGCTACGACTCGTAAACGCATGCCTAACGGTATTCATGGCATACCGAGTTCAATTTCCACGAATCTTGCGACTCAAAGAGTTAATCCTTTTTATGGCTATGTTACGTTCCTCCTAATATAATTATTGCCATACTTGTATTGTTAGAAAGTATAGCTATTCTATTTTACGGTTCGATAAATTCAACATTATTATTATTATTATTATTATTATTATTATTATTATTATTATTATTATTATTATTATTATTATTATTATTTTACGGAGAAAAGACAAGAAAAACATTTTATCGTAATGGGAAAGATCGAGATATGTAAAAGGTCATTTTTTATATCGATTGGTCGATTTTACAGGTTAAATAGAGAGTATATCTGATCATGTGACACGCTAGAATTACGATTCGAATGATATTAAAAATCTTTTGAATAATATCTATTTACGAGTATTTATTATTTATTTATTTATTTACTTTTAATTATAATTTCGAATGATTTCTGAAAATATCAATTTATGAAAAAAGTGATTAGTCTCGTAGTACATTATTCGTAGGAATGAACAGTGAAATCCGACAAATTCTAAAATTCTGATATAAATAATACGCGGTGAGAGTTTAAAAACGTTTTATCTTCGATTTACGTAGATACGATTTATATATATTCATATAAAAAGAATATTTGATCGGATTCGAGATTACCTTCCGGCTAAATGATTAAATGCTGCTTTCACAGAACGAATGGCCGAGTAGAACACGGAGTGTTTCATTGAAAGTATAACATTGCGTTGATATATAAATCGATGTAAAACTACCGATGGACTTTAATGTGATTTAATTGAAAGAGGATGGAAATAAATATAAAAAGAAGAAAAAATACATTAATATGTACATGCACTTAATTATGCACGTTCCTTTTCTTTTTTTATTTTATGCAAAACGAATCAATCAATAATAGAATATGTAAATTATTATATATAATAATTTCGTATTACAATTTATCGCTATTGCGATAAAAAGAAAAAGAAAGAAAGAAAGAAAGCAAAGAAAATCTTTTCTTCAACCGATTCAAAATTGAGACTTGAGAACACATGATTAAAGTCGTTCGCCATCTAGCAGGTGCTCGTTTCAAAAATTCATGGCTCCCTTCCCCCCCCCCCCTCCTCATTCCCAGATCTCGATGTGGTCGCGTTTGACGTTTGAAATCGACTTAAAATCTTTTCGTTTTCACGCCTCAAATACGGACGAATATTCTCGCATAAGTAGTTGTGCCATCCTACCTGTATTAGATAATTACGTCGTAAAATCTTTTTGATAATTGCTTACATTTCGAAGAAAAAAATAATAAAAGAAAAGTAAGAAAAATCGATCATAGGAAAAAGAAAACTATATAATTATATATTATTAATCATAAGTATTAATGACAAAATAGAAATGTTATTGTATAAATAATACGTAATTTATTAATTGATATTAAAAGAATAGATATTTAATGAGAAATTAAAGAAAAAAAAAATAGAATAAGAAAAGGATTAGAAATTTATAACAACAATAATAATAATAATAATAATATTGATAATATTTACAAGTTAATATTTGAATTATATTTCGAATGATAAGCGATAATAAAATTTACGTTTAAGCGCATTCTCGCATTCACTTATAAAATAGAACAAGGATGGATAATAGAGCGTATGCGTTCGTGCAACTAGCGTCAAAGACAGATACTATGGAAAAGAAAAATCGAAGTTGAGCGTGGAATTTCTAGGACATCGTAGTCGCGTCACCACGACGACATATTCCCTAAACATCGCGCTTTAGAAGATCGTATCGTGCGAGCGACGTGTCTCCGATGGGAACCAACTTCTTTCGAATGATTTGCGTTAAGTTTGACAGCGTCCTATCGATCCCAAAGAATATATCTATATGTATATATGAAGAAGAAGAAGAAGAAGAAGAAGAAGTAGAGTATAAATATCACTTCGAGTCAGTCGAATTTTTAGCTTTCGAGAGAAAAGTGGATCAAATTTTTGCTTCCGCAGTAAAATAAATAAATGAATAATAAATAAATATGCAAGCAAATAAGTAATTTCAATAGCAATGACTATATAATATTTATGAATTTGTTTTTGAACATAACTCATTGAAAAATGTACGTTCGATATAAGTAGAGATATAATAACATTTCATTTTTTCATCTTTTTCTCGAACTTTAATAACTTTTAAATCGATCAAATGAATCATTGTAATCAATATTGTACTAATAAAACGGAACGAACAATGTTGAAATCAGTGAAATTTCGAATAACCACGATGACCAATAGGGAGATTTTTGGGTTAGTCGTCACATGGAGAGTCCATTAATCACAATGAATTATCGCGAATTAGAGTATTCGTTCTTAATGGAGAAAAACGACTGACAGAGTTACAGAGTTACAGAGTTAGAGAGAGAGTTGAGGGAGAAAGAGAGAGGGAAATTCGAAGAGTAACAGAAGGCAGAGACAAGTCACGAAGCCTTGTACTCGTTCGGTCGAACAATAGAATGAATAATCATATACGAGAGAGAATCATTCTTAGATTAAATAACTTAGTCTTAAGAACCTAGATTTTTTCTCGTTTCCTTTCGAAGATGCATTTATCCGATGATAATTAGATTTATTCTCTCTTTCTCTCACACACCTGTATAATATACAATTAATATTTTTTCTTTTTTTTCCTTTCTTTAATAACCTGCATATATATATATATATATATACACACACACACAAACACATGCAACTTAATAACGAAGAATATATGACTGTCCAATGATAATTAGATCTCTTTCTCTCACTTACACACATACACACACACATGTGTATAATATAACCATTTATTTTAGTTGCAACATATATATATATATATATATATATATATATATATATATATAAATCTGTAGGAAAAAATAGAAAATGATGAAGGAAGCAAACAATTTTTTCTCATCGTTGTAAACGTTGCGTAAATGAGTAATAGACTATTTATCTATCGAACAAATCGGAATACGATAAACCGAATACGATGTTTATGCGTCGAATTCATTATCTATTTTTTTCTTATTTGAAAATAATTTAAATATTTTTTCTCACTGATACACACATACACCTACGCACAAAGAACAATGTTATTTTTCTCTTTCATTCCTTTCTCTGTCTCTCTCATTCATTAGCTTGCCCTTTAAAATCTCTCTCACTTATTTTCTCTCGTACCTTCTCCGTCTCTCTCATGTTTACAAACTCATTCTATTTATCCATCCATTTCTTACACGCTCATTCATCCTTTCTCTTTCTCACATTGATCCATTCATTCTTTTCTCTTTCTCTCTCGCTCTTCGTCGTTAATATCGTAACAAACACGAGATGACGTGTAAAGAACGAAAAAGGCAATGAAAGCAAGAAGGAAAGAAAGATCTATCAGCACCTATCCTTTTCCACATACACATACACACACATACACACACATACACGTACGCACATCCACCTACCCACACATCCACACATGCTCATTCACGTTTCTTTTTTAATCCTATATCTCCTTTTCGCTCGCTCTCACGAGTGAATTTTCGATTGTCCTCTTAGAAAAGGAAAAGGATATGGTCGCACCTGTCTTCTATATTCTATCGATGGAATAAATCCAACTTGTCCTGACGTTGTTCCTATCTACCTACCTATCTATCTAGTACTTATGTATCATATATATATGTGTGTGTGTGTGTGTGTGTGTGTGTGTGTGTGTACACGCGTGTGCGTGTGAGAGATCGCGTGAAAACGGATACAGATGCGAAAGTCCTGTCAAAGCGTTTGCAAGTTTTCCTAGCAGGTACATCGATCGGCACTCGTGCTCAACACGTAATTCCTATCCTCGTTTTAACTCTCCTCTCCCACCTTCCCTCTTTACCACCCTCTCCTACCTCCTCTTTCCTCTTCTTCCGCTCTAACACTCACCACTCTACACTATGTTCATCCCTCGTGTACCTTTGTCTCTCTATCTTTAATGCACGTTTCGTCATACATCGCAAATCACTTTCATGTAACGAATGCAAATTCCTGATTAAGATTTTATATGTACATACATATATACATACATATATATATATATATATATATATATATATATAAAATGTATATTACACTATCTCTCTCTCTCTCTCTCTCTCTCTCTCTCTCTCTCTCTCAATCATTTTTTTATTTTTTTTTCTGAACGAGTTATATTCGATGTCCTTCCACGCAATTAACCTTTTACTACAGGCGACTCGTTTTGCAGAATCCATCGAATTTTCCTATGCACGGAAGAGAGATGAGCTCACGGTTCACTAGAAATTCTCGACATTTTTCTATATATATTTCCTCGAGCTTGATCGTAACGATGTGATTGTTAAAGAAACTATGCTACTACCGATTCATTTCCTTCCTTTTTTTTTTTTTCTTTTTATGACGTTCATTGTTGATAGGAGTCGGAATGATAGGAAAGGATAGTCGAAGAGAGGGATAGTCGAAGGAGAAGAAAGTGTAAATTGTTTATGTATTTATTATTTTTAGTATATTCCGTTTCATAATAATAATAACAATAATGATAATAATAACAATAATAATAATAATAATAATAATAATAATAATAATAATAATAATAATAATAATAATAATAATAATAATAATAATAGTAATAATGATTAAAACATTTGTTATATAATATTATTGTGTAATAATTAGAGTATTTTTTAAAGAGAAAAATAGAAACAATTTGTGAAATACGTCATTTTTATGGGAAGGATAATTGAATTGAAATAAATGAAGGTAATTAAATTTTCGTTAGATCGAAACGTAATTAGTAGGAGAAATTTTATCGGTGTTTTATTTTTTTTTCCTTTTTATATTTTTTTTTTTTTTGTTCTTTTACTCGTCTCTTTTTTTTTTCGTTCGTGAACTTTCAGGGGAAAATTGTCTCCAACTCTGCACGTTAAAGGAGGAAAAGAGAATGAGATAGAAAAGAAGAGAGAGAGAGAGAGAGAGAGAGAGAGAGAGAGGAAGAGAGAGAGAAAGGAGAGAGAAAAACGCGTGATTAGGAAAAATCGTTCGGCACAATAGGGCCAAGCAAATAAAAAAGAAGAAACTTGGGAAAGGCGCGAGAAGTTAACTCGAAAGTCGTACAGAACGAATCGACCCTGACTAATCGAGAGTCTAATTGACCTTGCTAACTCGAATGTCCGGTGTTTGACGCATCCATGGAATCGCTGCGAAAGATGAGAAAACTTTTTCCAGGATCTCGTGCATCTTTTCACTATAGATATTTTCGCCGTATTAAAGAGAGAAAAAGAGAAAGAGAGAGAGAGAGAAAAAGTGGAAAAACGTTGGTAACGAGAAAACGACGACGTTAATGAATCTCACGTGGCATTAATTATCCTTCCAGTGAAACGAATTTCTCACATAGTAACCTTATTGAGAAGGAGGTCTTTCGCTCATGATTAAAAAGTAAAATAGATTTCAAATTTTTATTTATTTATTTTAATCTCTCATGTTTCTTTTATTTATTTTTTTTTTCTATCTTTTTTATTTTTCTTCTTTTTTTCTTCTATTTTTATAAAAAGAATTTCTATCTCCGGGTTACGAGAAAAATCATGTATTCCGTTTGTGATTTCATTTGCAATTCAATCGTGTAATACATGGAAGAATTATTTGATCCTTTATCAAGGGGAATAACAGTATATTATAAAAATAATTCTATATACATACTTTGCACAGAGGAATATCGTGTATTCATTGTAATGCAATTTTATAATCCAATCAAGTTAACGAAAGGAATTAGTTTTATTTTATTTTTACTTTTACTTTTACCTTTCTTTTTTAGGATAACTGTATGTAGATAATAAAAATAATCGTATATACTTTATACGTAACCTAATAGAAAATTGATTGAATAATGTAATTTAATATTCAATAATTGGAACGAAGAAATGAATTTCTTTCTTTCTTTCTTTCTTTCTTGTTTTTTTATTTTTTTTATTATTTTTTTATTATTTTTTTTTTTTTTTTTTTATTAAGAAGAATTCTGTAGATATTATAAAAAAAGAAAATTAATTTTATATTGCATAAAGAAATTAAACCGTTCCAATAAAAAAAGAAATCAATCATTATAAACGACGATAGATCATTTTCTAAGGGAGAAAAGAAGGATACATCGATTATTTCACTTCTCTGTTTCATCGAAGATTTTTTTTTTACGAAATCTCATTACGTTAGCCAGCTCCTTCGGACGTAACACGTTTTCCTCTAAGTCCTTTTCCAAATTCTCTTCTGGTTCCTTTTTTTCTTTTTTTTTCTTTTTTTTTCTTTTTTTTTCTTTTTTTTCTTTTTTTTTTTTTTTTTTTGTTCAAACGAAAGGTAAAAGCTCGAATAGCCAGAGAAACGATTAACTTGCTAGCGGGCGTAATTTTGACGCCTCGTGAATAAAGTACCAGAAGACTCTTTTCTCTTTCTCTCTCTCTTTTTTCCAAAAAGTGCTTTTACCGTACTCTGATATATTTCTCTTTTATTTCTCTCTCTTTCTCTCTCTCTCTCTCTCTATTTTTCCTTTCTTTACATTTTTGTCTCTCTCTCTCTCTCTCTCTCTCTCTCTCTCTCTCTCTCTCTCTCTCTCTCTCTCTCTCTCTCTCTCTCTCTCTCTCTCTCTCTGTCTCTCTCTTTTTTTCTTTTTTCATCGTACGTGACACAGTAATTTCACGTTTTTCGCTGATATCGCTGACAATTGTCTTTACAACGACGAACTGAAATTGCTGTACATGTTCTGTCTCTTTCTCTTCCTGTCTAAATATATATATATTTCTCTTTTTCTCTCTTTATCTATTTATCTATCTTTCTTTTTGCCTCTCTCAATCTGTCTCAGTCTGTCTCTCCATTTCTGCCTGTCCATCTTTATTTTTCTGTTTTCTTGTACATACATACATACATACATACATGGATAGATAGATGCATACATATGTATGTTCCTTTGTGATGGAAGTTGAATGAGAGAGTTCTCTTTCGTCTTCTTTACGCTTCGAAGGCGCGACCGACGCACGAAAATGAAAGAATATCTGGGAACTTTCACCTACGCGCACAGCGGTGGGTTTGATTACACGGCCTACTGCCTTTTTTCCCCCCTTGGCGCTATGCACATTCTTAAATACGAGAGAGCGGTAGCTTTTAAAATTTCTCCTTGCACCACTAACCTCCCCCTTTTCCTCTCCTCTCCTTCACTGACTGACTGACACTTACGTAATTACAACGCCGTTTGATCCGCGCTACACCATTTTTTTAAAACGACCGTCTAAACTCATCTAAGTAAATGTGTGTGCGTGAAAAAACTCGGATGCTTACTCGTGTAAACGACATGTATGCGTTTGTTCCTGTGGGTTTAACTTTTTGCCTTTGGAATTTGAGAGGAGGACATAGGCAAAAGGAGGGTGAGAAAGAGAAAGAGAGAGAGAGAGAGAGAGAGAGAGAGAGAGAGAGAGAGAGAGAAGGGAAAAAAGAAAAATGAAAAGAAAATATCGTCTCCTTATCATTGAGATTCTACAATATCTATTTTTAATTTTTCTTTTCTTCTTTTTTTTTTTTTTTCTTTCTCTTCCAGACATCAGCTTGTCTCTGATACTTATAGTCATCATTTCTTTGGTGGAAAAGATTTGTGGTTATTCGAGCGGTGCACCGCCAAAGACTTGCATCGATTTGACACCGAGGCACAGCGGAGGAAGACTTCAGAGTTCGTATCCGCCATATCAAGTTCTACCGGCCGCGGGACAGGGAAGAGTTCGTTTGATACTCGGAAGTCCTCAGGGCCTTGCATATGAGGGTTTCTTGATCCTAGCCAAAGACGTTGAGAGTGGCGAATTGATCGGTGAGTTCAGCAACTTGCCAGAAATCGCCAAGTTCGTCGAATGTACGCCCGGTGTTAAAGTACGTATTATATTAATTGATAAATAAATAGGAAACCTTGATTGATTTCATTTATTATATGAATATATATATATATTTTTCTTTTTTCTTTCTTTTTCTTTCTTTTTTTTTCTTTTTTTTTTTTTTTTTTAATTTTTTTTTTATATATACATATATATAGAACGCTGTAACACACACGAGCAAGGAAAAGAAACATAATCTTGAATTCGATTGGATTGCGCCGCCTCATTATGAGGGTACCATTATCTTCAAGTAGGTTTAAATAAATTGAATTAAGATGATTCATTATAAAAGTCTTGAATCTATGTGATAAAAATCAATGAATACTTGAAACGATATGTTATAATAATAATATTTGTTTAGTTTTTGATATTGGATAATTTTTTATAAATAGTTTTTATTGTTATCGTTTATGATGATGTTTACCGCAGATGAGTCATTCTTGTTACGTTTTCGACATTTGATATTCAAGAGAGATATACTTGAAAGGAATGTGTTCAACGTCATCGGTAAACAACATCATCGGTAGCAAAATCAATCAATATTCAACGATTTCGGGATTTTCCATCTTCTGCTCAGCCGATTAATGTCGATTAAATTGGTTTCTGCGATAGTTCTACCTTCGCTCAGGATTATGCCACGTATTGGGTTGGCGTTGAGTCACCGAAGGTTACCGTTTTGAAACGATCCATCGACGTTTTGACTTCGTCGACATCCTCGACAACCTTGAGAACAACTACACCGCCATATTATTATCCAAAGAACAATGAAGAAACGGTAAGATTTCTTTTATAAATCACTTATGTTCGATCAAAATTAATTTCATTTTATATCGTACGATTTGTCGAATAAATTTGGTACAGATGAGGACCTCTTAATATTCTATTAGACAATATTAATTTTAATATTTTATTATCATATACGTTTATAGGTTTCTATTAAATGTTTAATTTTTTACTTATTAATACTTTATTAGAACTTCTATACTATATATATATATATGTTTAAATTGGAGAACTTGGAAATAACGATAACGTATTAAATATTAATATAAGTAGTAAAAAGTAATAATTACACATTTTTTCAATGCAAGTGGTTAGTTAAATCGTTTGCAAAGAAGTGTCTTGGGACAAAAATGTCGTTCTCTCCGACATTTTGCATTTTTATACTTTCCAGTGATAGTCCCGGAGCGTAAGAAGACGAGAAATATATAATGAGAAGGACGAATTAAAATTGCACGGCCGAGTGAGAGATAGAGATAGATAGATAGAGAGATAGATAAAGAGAGAGAGAGAGAGAGAGAGAGAGAGAGAGAGAAAGAATGCAAGTATCAACAAAATCCTGGATTTATCGTTATATCTATATACTTTTATTTTGACACTTTGCATTGCATCTTAAAAGAGAAAGAGATAAAAACTAATTGGACTTGTGATGACTTATGTCGATGTTTTCTAGTCGTTATTATTATATCTTAGTCTTTACATCCCATCGTATTTACCTTCTGTTAAACTATTTCATTTACCCTTCCTTTCCATCCTCTCCCATTTTACTTTGTACTTGTACGAGATAGAGGATTAAACGAAGTAGAAGTAGAGAACAGTTTGTTCTCTCCTGCATATATAGCAAAGTTTGCCGATTGTCGTCTCCTTGGCTTTATCCAACGTCTAATCCGTTCATGCGATGCATTCTCTTCAATCAGCTCCAATCCTAACTAAAGTCTACAATTAACTGAAACGTTGAGAGAAAATCATTTGTCAAAGATGATGATGCCGATGACGATAATGACGATGATGATAAATGAAATGAAATGAAATGCTATTTATGTTGCCTTTATTATGCTTGCTGTAGGATATACAAATGTTAGCCCAATTAAAGAATGTAGCCTCTTCAAGGACGTTTAGTTCTTTTTCTTTTTTTTTTTTTTTTAAATTAAAGTTATTTTCAATGAAAAGAAAAAGAAAGAAATAGAAATGAAAATCTGGTAAATAATTATTCACCGATAGAATTTTTCAGAAATAATAATAATAATAATAATAATAATAATAATAATAATAATAATAATGTATAATTTACTGATAATATTGTATCAGATAAAAACTGAACGAGTCTTTTTCTCACTTGTAAAAAGTTGTCCCTGAAGAGATTACTCATATTTTGCATCTGTCCATTTTTAATTAATTTGGAATGACATTAAGAAATATTAGAAAATACTCTGTCCCTCTTTCTCTTTACATTCATTTTTTTTCGAGCGTGGTAGTGGACTCATTGATGAATATCTTACAGATTACTAATCAAGACGACCCCTTTTATGAGGGATGCAGCGAGACAAAGAATTGCTTTGGATTGCCTTTTGGCTGTCTACAGACAAAGAACTGTAAAATTGCTGTCTCCGTATTAGTCCGTGGAGACCGATATCTCTTCGAGATGCAAGGACGAGAAGGAAAATACGTTGCCGTTGGACTCTCGGAAAATAATAAAATGGTAATTGAAATTGATTGTAAAAGAAAAAAAGAAAAAAAGAAAATATATTTTCCTATTTCGTTACTAATTAATTCATCTAGGTGAATTTTTTATTCTTTTTTTCCTCTCTTTCTTTCTTTTTTCCCTCCATATTACTTTTTTCTAATAATTGTAAATGCGTTCTTTCGTATATCATACATATAGGGTGACGACAGTGTGGTGGAATGTACAATAGAGGGAAGTGATATCAAATTACACACGTCATGGAATACTCCTAACAAGCGTAACGAGCGGCAGAGCTTGGTAATTATTTTAGCATAATTAATAATCTTCATTAAATGTTGTTTAATTAATATCAGAATCAATAATAGGTGTTAAGCCTTGCTAAAAATCTTTCAACAGCATACACACACACGCGCGCGCGCACACACACACACACACACACATATATTCAACTTTATTTATTTATTTATTTATTTATTTATTTATTTATTTATTTATTTATTTATATATTCATTCATTCATTCATTCATTCGTTTATTTTATTTATTACGATCTAATCTCTTACAGCAACAAGGTACCGTTCAACTTGAATCAGCTTCGCTCAATGATGACCTAATAACATGTAAATTCTGGAGAGACAAGATAACTGTAATACAAGATCATAAATTCGATCTTGTCAATAAGCCATACTATCTTTTGTTAGTTCATGGTAGCGAGGTGAAAGGTATTAAAGTTTACGTTTAATCACTTGAATCTGACCTGACAAAATATTAACGTGTCATATTCTTCGCGTTACTCGTTATATATCCCATTCTTCACTTGTTGTGTGTTTTAGACAACGGCGTAGGATATCACGACCTACTTTATGATTCTACGGGCGAAGCAAAATTGTTATCCGACGTTGGCTCATTCACTGCATCGAATAACATGTTGATTCATATTCACGGTTCCTTAATGATAGTAGCATGGATGGGTACTACTTCGATCGCTATACTTTTAGCAAGATATTACAAACAAACTTGGGTTCATTCCAGAATGTGTGGAAAGGATCATTGGTTTGCCGTAAGTTTTCATCGAGAATATCTTATTTTAATATCAAAACTATCTGACTTTTTTTTTTATCATATTATTAAAATATATTATCTAAAATAACTATTAAAATAATCAATCATCATTACTGTAAGTTTATTTAAAGAATCTTTTATTAAAGTCGCAACTATCGAATAATCATTTTTTAATTTTACAATGAATTATAAGCGAAATATACATTTATCGCTTAACATTAAAATTTAATAATTATCAATCGTATCAATAGATTTGATAGTTTTCTTAGTTTTAAATAAATTCCAATAAGACTTTGAAGATTACATAGAATAATAGACGATAAACGACGTCTCTATTCTTTTATTTACTTTACTTTAATTTTCTTTTCTTTTCTTTTCTTTTCTTTTCTTTTCTTTTCTTTTCTTTCAAGTGGCACACCTTCTTGAATAGCATTACCTGCATTCTGACGTTGATTGCTATCGTCGTTATATTCGTTGAGCTCGGTACGTGGAGCACCGAAACTTTCCATGCCTCTCTTGGATTGGCCACGACGATTTTATGTTTCATACAACCATTCATAGCGGCTATGAGGCCCGAACCAGGTGCACCTAGGCGCCAACTTTTCAATTGGACCCACTGGTTCATCGGGAATGCGGCACAGATTTGCGCGAGTAAGTTTTGAATTTAAATCGCCCAGCTTTACGTTGCCAGACGGTAACTAGTTGCCCCCTTATCACCACCCTCCCCCTCCCCCTCCCCCCCTCCCACCTCCCACCTCCCCGCACTCCACTTCTCAATCCTCCACTCTACCTTATTCCTTTACATCACATTTTTCTATAATAAATGGCTGATCGGCACAATCGTGAAATTACTTTTCGCAGTCGTCGCTCTATTTTTCGCTGTACGATTGAACAAGGCCAAACTTCCGGAATGGGTCGATTGGATTTTGGTTGCTTACGTCATATTTCACGTTTTAACGCACGTGATACTCACCGTAAGTAAAAATAATTATATCGCGATTTCTCAGTTTTTCATCAGACTTTGACATTTTATTCTCGAATTTTTTTCTTTCCCCTTTTACTCCTTTTCTTCTTTTTATTATTTTTTTTCTTTTTTTTTTTTTTTTTGTTTTAATTTTTTTTTTCTCTCTCGAAGATACGGAAATACTTATTGTCGTACTTTTCACGTTGTAATTCACTCTTGTCGTTCGAGTTACGCAAATAATTAACGAACGAATAATTTAATTTGTCTATATAAATTATAAATGAAATTTATTCGGCGATAAGTCGATCACTTCTCCGTGGTTGTTAATAAAGGTTTTCAAGGAGTAATAATGAAGCGTGGAGTTTCTTTAAAGTTGATACTTTTTATTTTGTTTTTGTTTTTGTTTTTCTCTTCGTTCTTTGTCACGTTTATATTTTCAATGAATAATTCTGATTATTCTTGTAGTTCCTTGGTTATGCACCAGAGAGAGAGTCCTCTCAGAGAGGAGATTCTTTCCCCATGAAAGACATGAATCCTCGTGGACAGATGACGAACTCGGATACGAGAATGGAAGCTCCCGTAAGTTCATTAGTAACGATAAGATTCTACTAATATATTCGAGAGAGAGAGAGAGAGAGAGAGAGAGAGAGAGAGAGAGAGAGAGAGAGAGAGAGAGAGAAAGAAAGAAATAATTTATCTTAACAGCTGTTATTCTCTTTCTGTTTTAGCGAGCTGGCCTGAGAAAACTTATTCTTGGCATTTACGTCGTCGTAATCATCGTTTTCCTTGCAATTTTAATTACCGTCGTCGTCTTGGCACCGATCGAGGAAACATGGTCGTCTATTAAAAATACCATTTCGAGTTATTGACGTTGATTCAGAATAAAAAAAAAAAAAAAAAAAAAAAAAAAAAAAAAGACAAAAAAAAACAAAAAAAAAAAGACAAAAAAAAAAAAAAAACGAAGAAAAAAGACATCATCGAATTCAGAAGTTCCCAAAGATAATTTATTGCATCTGTCCCATTGTGAGGCATATTC
>NC_062202.1:692500-695000 GCF_912470025.1 Vespa velutina
CACGAATTTTTTTAGGGATAGGAAAGAGGAAAATGAATTCTCATTCGATTATGATAACAGAATTAAAAAAAAAAAGAAAAAAAATATTACTGTCATGTCGAGGAAGGAAAATAAAATTGCAGGATGATTTGACCACTGGAATCTAGATCATTTTTTTTTTTACTTGTAAATTTGACGGAAATGAGAGAGACGCAAAAGTCTAAAAGAAGAAAAGAAAAAAGAAAAATTTAATGTTTTGTTTAATTATTGTTATTATAGTAAAATGAGCAGAGTATGTCTGTGAGAGAGCTAGAGAGAGAGAGAGAGAGAGAGAGAGAGAGAGAAAAACGTAATAGTTGAAAAAGTGTCACGCTCATGCTTTCATTAGACGTTTTAAATAATAGGCGCGAGGATAAATGGACCGGGAGAATTATCTTTCCGCTTTTTAAACCCTTTTCATATTATTTTTCTTTTTTTTTCTTTTCTCCTTTTTTGTTTTTTATTTTATTTTCGTACCTTATCTTTTCTTTCCCCCAGGTTTCGAAGCTCACCGAGTCGATGATCGACAATGCCGATAACTCGCTCGAACTAACAGTTTACACGTAGTACTTGCGTTCCAATCTTTGTTAAAAATTAAAGTCGATGTTTTACGTTATCTCACTGTATCCTTTACGTAACGTTTGATCCAATGTTCAACATTATTTATAACAATGTTTAACGTCATAGAAATGATTTAATACGAATTCATATTTTCGAATCGATTACAAGTCAATTACCGTTATGATATTATAGATTTTTAATTACAAATATATTTTAACAATAATTTGATTGGATCGAATGATCGTAAAAAATTTAAACAGGATGAAGCAAAGAACCGCGATAATGATTAATAGATTGTATTTATCTTCTATTCCGTATTTTTCTCTTCTTTCTTTCTTTTTTTTTTTTTTTTTTTTTTAACAAATTAACAAATACACACAGATCTGAATACGTTTCGCGTATTAAACATTTAATATGCTTTAATTTTCCAGCCACACGAATTTAATTAAGTTAAATGATTTTCATCGTGTTATGAAATCAATTTCATGATTATCGGTACGATCGTGGCTCATAAAGATAAAAAAAAAAAAAAGAAAAAAAAAGAAGAAAAAAAGAAATGAAGTAAAATAAAACTAAATGAGAAATGAGATTTTTATCATCTTTTTTTATAATATAATTTTTTTAATACAATATTCGTTTAATTAATATTGATAATTATTTAACTAGGACATTATTTCAAGTTTTATTTATAATTCATTATGCATTTATATGTTTTCAAATCGTCACGATTTTTACCGTCTTGCACGTAGCTGACAAAAAAGATACGATTAAAGATAAAGAAAAAAAAATAAATAAATAACAGAAAATTAAGAAGAGAGAGAGAGAGAGAGAGAAAATACGAAAATTCATAAAAGCTCATACGATTTCTCTCCATTTATAGAAACCCATTTTAATTGTACGTTTCACGGTAATATCGGATTACCTAATATCTATTCAGGGATGGTGGCTACGTAAACAGTACGTTTCAATCGCACTCGTAGAGATTTTACATGAAAGAAATTATTTAATTTACTCTGCGAATAACCGTTGAACAATTTGCATTCAGGAGTAAATCGATCTTTACAATCGGACGAAATAATTTGTTTTATTTGTTCACAAAATTTTATATAATATAATCGAAACATTAGGATAATAACCATATATCATTGTACTCTTTTTTTTTTTTCATTTTGCAAAGAAATAGAAAAGTTTTTATGATTGATAAAAATTACATATATATATATAAATATATATATATATGTATGTATTATTTAACATATAATTTAGTTTAATTAAAGTACAACATTTGTCATAATAAAAAATAATTATAATATAGCGCTTTGAACAATGTCGAATTAAAATCGTAATATAAACACCCATGAAGCAAATTGATGTCGAGATAGGCTCGACTTAGAAGTTCAAAGGGTTAAATATCTTACGATTCACACCGAACACACACACACACACACACACACACACATACATACGCACGCGCTTATGCACGTACACTGCACGGATATCTAGATTACAACGTATACATACATACATACATACATACGTGTCATGTCCTTCTTAAGATAAGAGCTTTCGACGGGATGGTTAATATGCTCTATCTTTCGAGCATACTTGTGCATCGCGAAATGAAAAGGAATAGCACGAAGGATTTAAGGCAACAAAAAGAAATGAGAGAAAGAACAAAAAAAAAAAAAAGAAGCACTAAAAGAAAAGAGTAGAAAAAAGAATGAGAAAATAGAAAAAAAGAAAAAAAAAGAAAAGATTCTTCATCGATGGAAAAGTAATTATGGTTATATACGGTTAGGGTGGTATTCGAAAGGGGTTAAAAAGAAAGGAACGCAAGAAGCTAGAGAGTTATTGCCCTCGGATCATCCCTCTTTTCTATCCCTTTTTCTGTCCCACTCACTTTCTTTCTCTCTCTCTCTCT
>NC_062202.1:697500-700000 GCF_912470025.1 Vespa velutina
AGAAAAAAAAATCTCATCCTTTATGACAGCATTGCCATCTCGTAATTTTCACCTAACCGATCCTTTTAATAAAATCTCGGGTAATATCGAAAAGCGAAACATTTCCATTCGTAATGAAATATTACAGTCCCGTTTTATGGTTCAAACGTTGATCTCGTCTCGTATTATTATCCCCAGTTTATAACCGAAGAAAATTCATTAAGAAATCCCATCGTCGTCATTATCACATTTACCAAACGATCCTTTATCCAATATATTTTGAAATGTATTCAAAACCATAACGAAATAATTCCATAGCCTTGTATGTATCTACTATGGTTAAAATAAACTCGTCGAGCTCGGATCTGAGCGTCGGCATGCTAATAAAGATAAATTACATTAGGCGGTGATAGTAGTAGTAGTAGTAGTAGTAGTAGTAGTAGTAGTAGTAGTAGTAGTAGTAGCAGTAGTAGTAGTAGAGTAGTAGTAGTAGTAGTAGTAGTAATAGTAGTAGTAGTAGTAGTAGTAGTAGTGATAGTAGTAGTAGTAGTAATAGTAGTAGTAGTAGTAGTAGTAGTAGTGATAGTAGTAGTAGTGGTAATAGTAATAGTAACAGGAAGCTTTAGTTCTGTTATAAGTGACACCTAAAATACCTCGGCTATATCTCTATCTTCTATTTCAAATACTCCTCCACCCTCTTTTGCTTGGCCATTGTTGTTGGTCCAACAATGATTTCCAACTCACTGCTAGGACCACCACAACCTCGGACCCTCCCCATGGTATGCCAAGAATCGCTCGGCCGTCGGCCAGATTTTAAATGTTTACCTCGGTTTATATCTACGTATGTATGTACGTACGTACGTATACCTACGTACCTACCTACATATTCACAAAGTTTATTGGCCCTATTCCGTCCTTGCGGATTTCTACGAAGTTGGGTAAAGATGGGGTATAGGATATGATGACGATGAGGCAAAGGAGAGTTACGTAGAAAGGACAAGAAGGAAGAGGAAGATGAGGACAGCCCGAAGAAGGATCAGAGACAGAAGCGAGTGAAATATTACGTTTCCTCTATGAAACCGAGATATGAACGACAAAGTACTATTTTCCTTTTATATATACATATATATATAATATATATATATATATATGTGCTATCTGTATATAGGCGGTGACCTGTAACTAGTTCGTCTACTATTACGAGGATTGTTATATTAGACGAGAGATAAAAAAAGAACATAGGCGGAAAATCGTGTAATTTCTTTCCGTCGGGATGCTCGAAGAAATCGACTTTCAGAGTGGAAATCTCTCTGGAAGTGAAGTGATTTCTATTTATTTTCTCTTCTAATAATATATATATATATATATACGTGTGTGTGTATGTGTGTGTACGTTATTAATCACAGAATTAATTAGTTAATTACAATTGAAAGATCTGCTAACTGGATTAGTTTAAAGAATAGTAATAATACCAGGAAAATAATTGAGAATTATTTTTTTTTTTTTTTTTATAAAAGAAAGTGAGAATCGTCCTTTCAAATTCGTTTTTTTACTAAAAAAATTTGTCGATCGGTCAAAGACAAATTCGAAGCGATTTAAATTTTATTTAAATACTGTAACCCTAACTTGTAGTATTGCACTTGTAGTGATTGTTTTCAATTCTATATATCTATATAAATATTTATATAAATATATATATATATATATATATATATATATATGTATATATATAGATATGTACATACAGATATAATATAAAATATTTATATATCCATAATTCTCGAAGGAGCAAACAAAAGGACGATATAAAGTTACCTAGAAATGTCATTCCAAATTTGCTCTGATTTCATCGTCCCTTATCCGTTTATATCTATCTATCTATTTATCTACCTATTCACCTGTCCATTTATTTATTTACTAATTTATTTATTTATATATCTATCTCAAACATATAACACTATTTTCGTAATTTCTCTCGCGATATTATTTTCTTCCATTTTCTTTTTTCTTTTTTTTTTTTCTTCTTCTTCTTTTCTCTCCTTCTCCTTTTTGTTTTTTTTTTTTTTTTTTTTTTTTTTTTTATTCCAGAGATATCCTTTTCACCCGTTATTGTCTAAAAATAATGAATCGCACCTCGCTTTAGTCACAGCTAACGCAGTTATCGCGCTCGAGATGGTACGATTCGTAGAGAGAGAGAGAGAAAGAGAAAGAGAGAGAGGAGTTAAGGAGGATGAGGAGGATGAGGAGGATGAAGGAGGAGAAGGAGATATTACCAGGAGCTCTCTCTCTCTCTCTCTCTCTCTCGTCCTTCGTCGTACCGTTCGATAAATGCCCATCCCCATTCCTTTCAACCCCGTTCACGTTCCTCATCCTCTTCTCTATGATAACCATAGAAGGTGGAAATGTGTGGATATACCTGTGTGTAACTGTAGGCGTAAGTATAGATCTATAGATGAAGGTAGAGAAGAACCGGTGACAAGCTATATAGTATTCGGATTATTCTACAGGACCAATGTACAAC
>NC_062202.1:705000-717500 GCF_912470025.1 Vespa velutina
CTTTCTTTCTTCTTTCTGTCTTTTTCTTTATATATATGTATATATAAAGAATATATATATATATATACTTTTTTTCTCTTATCTATTTTTAATGCCAATCACTAATTTAAAGATGTTCCACTCTCAGTTACGTAACTACTTTTCCAACTAGCTATCTTCATCTTGAACATGATTAACCCACTCTCTTTAGCTTGATTATCGATAACAATTAAAAGGAATAAAATATAGGAAAGATTATTCTCCTTTTAGAAATCTTCTCGGTTGCTACTTCGTTTGTAACAATTTCGTCCATTTCGTTAAAGGCTTGCCGCCTGTTATCCCGTTTAACGATCTTTCTCGTTACCGATAATGCCTTTGGCATTTCGCCGTTTTCCTTACGACCTAATAAACGGAACCTTCTCTATTTTTAGAGTTTGTCTTTTAGTTATACGCAAATATGGATTATTATTTTGTCATATATATATATATGTGTGTGTGTGTGTGTGTGTGTGTATATATATATATATGGTAAAATACTGAAATATACACAAAGGGGAAATAAATAATAAAATCAAGTTTATCTTTTGAAATCCTTGAAGAGTGAAGCAATTTTTATTTAAAAAAAAAAAAAAAAAAAAAAAAAAAAAAAAAAAAAAAAACTTTGTATTTTTATCTTGAAAATATATTATAAAAGTGATAATATCGATCGACTCAACTCGTCACAGTAATTTAATCTTATATCCTTACTTATATCGGTTATTTAATCGAAAAACAATAATATATTATTGATAGATTAATCTGATTATAAACACTATGATATAAAAGTATAATCATACTAATCATTATCTCTCCATTGTCAGTATAAAAGATTAATTAAATCTGTATGAAATTAGATACAAGGAAAAAGAAACAAAAATCTTTACGCGATACTATTAATATTAATCGTTCTTTAAATAAAACGTACTTAAATTATTCGTATATACAAGAATAATATATTCAATTTGATTTCTCAGTTTATTTCCTATTCGGATTTTCTCTCTCTCTCTCTCTCTCTCTCTCTCTCTCTCTTTCTCTCTCTCTTTCTCTCCCTCTTGTCCTTATCAGTCGATATCAAAGAATTTTCTAAATAGCATCGAGGACATCTCGTCGTGGAGGTTATCGTACATCGAACTATTCCCAATTGTTAAATAAAGCATAGAAAGAGTGTATAAAATAGTCGGTTCCCTTCTTCTTCTTTTTTTTTTTTCTTTTTTTTTCCTTTCTTCTTCTTTTTTTTCTTCTTCTTTTATGATAGAAAACCCGAAGCGAATCGAAGCGAAGCTGAGTAGGGGCGAGATGAATGCATCCACTGTTTCAGGGATATACAATTGAACGATGCAATTCGTCGAATGGGTTGCACTCGAGTAATTCGCTATTGAAGATCGATGCGTCAACGATGCTGAGCAGGTAGAAATTATTCGTCTCGGGATTCCGATATTCCTTCGTTGAGCGGTAAAAAATAAACGAGAAATAAAGTACACGGTAGACTAGAAGGGATTTTCTTGATTTTTCTTTTTGTTCATTTCTTTTTTTCCCTTTTCTCTTTCTCTCTCTCTCTCTCTCTCTCTCTCTTTCTTTAAATATCGTCCCTTAGCAATCGTTGATGAAAAAGGGATACAGAGAGAGGATTTCGATAATGTTCTTTTACACGAGAATAGAACGATTAGATGGGATATGTCGGGGTTTTAATGATAGGAGACAAAAAATATATAAGTAAACGAAAAAATATATATATATATATCGATTCTTTTATTCATTCAATCATCGTAGATACAAGAACTGTTATTGACCAATCCGATTGACCAATCACAAGGTAATTGGAAGATTAATGAAAAATAAAAAGTAATTTGAATGATATACAAAGATTTTTATAGATGTGTCATTATTTTATCGTTAGGAAAGATGCCTGTCTTTGTTCGTAGACTATCTTAAAGACAATATCATTTCTAATTAATAGATTTAATTATACCAGTAGCTGTACCAAGTGCAAGTTGATGTCATCTTATCGATTCTTTTTCTTTTTTTTCTTTCCTTTTTTAACGAATTAATTTTCTAATGGGTGGCGTTATTTTTTGTTTTGTTTTGTTTTGTTTTTTTTCTTTTTAAAGAGAAACTTCAATTCTTTCTTCAATTCTCTTTCTATTCCTCCTCGAATGATTTTGGTTTAATCACACGTGGCATGTCTTTTGGTATAATCGGGATAATAGGTACTTTTTCTTTTTTGTACTCTATTTCGTTTTCCGCAGATTGGGAAATAGGTGTAATTGTCGGGATAACATTTCCGTATTCATTCTTGAACCAGTCTACGCCAATGCCGACGTTACCGCTGCAATGTTTTCCGTGACATTCCACTCCTCCTGTTATATGAGTTTTCGCAGGCGTTGGAATTAGGATAACAGTGCCGTCCGATGTTACGAACCATTCGACGCCAATGTATTTTGATCCATTGCTATCATCGACATAGTCATCGATTGGTTTTGGCGTTACAATCGGGACAAGATTTCCATCCTTAGTTTTGAACCAGTTTACTTTAACGCCAAGAATTCCTTTGCATTTCGATCCCTCGCATTGACTTCCAACCTCAATACGACCACCGAAAATGGCTACGTTGGATTTTGGTATTGGGACAAGAGTTTCATCTCCTGCTACGAACCAGTCGTCATCTGCTCCACCTTTGATGTGATTCTTAGACTCCACTTCGGGTCTGGGAACACCGACGAGACTTCCGTCTTCCGCTTTGAACCAGTCAACACCGACTTTTATGTTTCCACTGCATTTTGATCCATGGCATTCAGCCCCAACTTCAACGTGACGTTTAGCTTCTTCAGGCTTATTAATTTCCTCCATTAGCGAGAACCAGTTGATACTAATGCCGCAGTGCTTCTTTCGGCATCCAATTTTGATCTTGGCCGGTTCCTCAACTGGTATGAGGGTTCCCTCATCGTCCATGTACCAACTTCCGCCAATATTGATGCTACCTTTGCATTTCCTTCCATGGCACTTAATTCCTCCTGATATCTTGGATAAATCAGCTTCAACGTTATCCTTAAAAATAATTCATATTTGATTTAGTTTTTAAATGGAAGAAAAGAAAACGAAAAAAAAAGAAAAAAAAAAAAGAAAAAAGATAAAGAATTTCAATCGAATAATAATTTTTTTTGATATTTGACGTTTGTTCTTACTTGTTCAACATCTTCTATGTTTATAGGACTCGCAATGGCTACCGCCGCAAGGGCAAATAAAACGACGAATGTCTTCATGTTTCAAATCCTATTACAATGAAAAAATCAATAATATATATTTATACGTAATAGAATTGCAGAAATTAAATTTTTTAATGAATATTTTAAAATATTATAATATGATATAGTCATATATATATGACGATGTATGATACTACTTACCAGTACTCCTTTAGTATCGTAGAGCTTGATTTGTAATATGTCATTTGTTGGTTGACGGTGCCTTATATACCAATGAAAAAATGAAGGGATAACGTGTATATAATTATCGGGGGATCACATGCTCGAATGACTTCTTCAAAAACACCTTCGATTCGTTGATTTTGATAATAATGCGGCCTCTTTCATGTGGACCTCTCTCTCTCCCCCTATCCTCCTCCGCGTATCTTTAAGTGTCCAACATTCATTAATCCTAATCTTTATCAGTTCTATTTGTTTTCAATAATCGTGTAAGAATATCACTTTTATATACATATTATATACGTTTTATATACGTATTATATATATATATATATATATCTCAAGATGATGTTTGCACAAGTGAGATTAAATCAATGAGCATTTAATTTCATTCTTTTTGATAATATTTTTTATTTTCTACTTTTATACAAATATATTTCTAATGTCCTTTTAATATATTCTCTATTTTGTTTATAACATTTTTCTGTTATTTTCTTCTACTATTTATCTATTTATTATTATGCATTATCATCCTATTATTGTATTATTTATTATTATCATCCTATTTCTCTTATGGTAGACAAAGACCATTTCAAGTAGAGTATATACTATTTTCCAATACGGATAACAACGATTATACCAGACCATTATTGTACTTACTTTACAATCGAGAAAGTTATTTAATTACATTCGCTAAGCCCTTTGCCGATATTAGTTATTGATTTTAATCGAAACTCGTTCGTCTATTTGAAATGCATTTCATTTGTTTTTTTCTTTCCTTTTTCTTTTTTGTTTCTTTTTTTTTTTTTCACGAGACACATAACTTTACTATTTTGAAATGATCGAGAAAAAGAAAAATGACGTAAGGAAAAGAAAATATATACTTAGATTTTTCGATATCATTCGTTTTACGTATTCGATATAATATCTTTGTTTATTTGATGAACTCGAAAATTACGGTTCTTTTTTGTTTCCTTTTTTCTTCTCCTCCAATAGATTGCCAAATAAGCAGATTAAATTTGTTCGATATCTAATATATGAATTTATTTTGACGGAAATCTCGAGTTTACATGGAAGTCGTATCGATTTCTTATCGATCGTAATACATTATTTGCTTTATTATTTTTTCATTAAAAAAATGACATAACGATATTTTGTAATTTTTTATTTTTTATCTTTATGCTCGATCAATCCGATAGATCGATCGATAGATCCGATAGATCGACAATAATTCTTAAAAACGATCGACATTTGTAATCGATGTTCATTTGAACATATTTCATGTGTATCATGTTATGTAAACTTATGTTTTTTTTTTTCCCTTAACTATCTTTTGACAACTACGAATCGAGTTATCTAATTGAAATTAACGAGCAGGAAGAAGACAGGAAATATTTTATCGTTCGATTTGAAGATGTAAACAATTGTAATGAGTACGGTCATTCCCCGAGTTTCATGAATTTGTATTATCGATTAAATTGAACAACATATAGATCACATATGCTATCTATCGATCTTTATCTTTCTTCCACTTTTTTTTTTTTACGATTCTATCGTTGTACTGTCATCGTGATTTCAGATACGTTCCTCTCCCCTCCCCCTATCACGAGGATCTTAAAATTGTATTCTACGTATTTATGAATTTGTTATTTCTCTAAATTTATCTTTCTTATATATGACAAAGTTTTTTTCTCTTCTATTTTTCTCATAAAATTGAAGATAAAAAATATATATATATATACACATATATATATATACACACAATTGATTGATTAATTAATAATAAAAAAACTTCCTGTTCCCATTACAAAAATAAATCTATATTACGAACTAATGTAAAAAAAAAAAAAAAGAAAAAAATTATTTTCACTGGAATCTTCCCTTATCTCTCTTATTTTTATAATCGTCCAATAGATGTAACATCTAACATAATTGTTCTAATTTTTCTGACGGAAATAAAAAAAAAAAAAAGAAGAAAGACGTTACAAAAAAAAAAAAAAGAAAAAAAAGAAAAAGGAAAGAAGGAGAAAGAAGAAAATGTCTTTTCTATCTCTGTTTAAGAACTCAATGCGACGTCACCGTCTACCAGCGAATTCGGAGAACTCGTCGACGACATGGAAAGAGACGAATTGAACTTGGAAACGGAGGAGGACGAAGATGCGGTCGAAGATATTCTTTATATGCGTGGTGCATCGTTCACGATACATTTGGACCAACCGAACGAAAACTCGACGACAAATGGAACAAAAGTGAACGGACAATTCAATGGGACATCTGAAATCCCGGACTCTGGTCTTCCTACCGTTTCTCCTCAGGTATTATCGATTTGCGTTCAATCTTACAATATATTGACATGCGTCAAATAGAGGAAACAAAAAAAAAAAAAAGAAAAAAGGGAATATTTTATTTTTAAGATATTCATATAGTCGTTATGATAAAAAATTGATCGCTCGAAGATCGAATCACGTATAAATGGGATATTATGAAAAATGTCATGGTAAGGATTATGATGAAAAAAGAAAAGAGGAGGAGGGTGGAGGAAAAGAGCAAGAAATTCTCCGTGAAATTTTTTGTTTGTTTTCTTTTTCTTTTTCTTTTTTTTTTTTTTCTTTTCTTTTTTTCTTCATTATTTATTTCAAAAACAAATCGTTTTAGAACGTCGTACAAAAAGTGATCCGCATCATTCGATATTTTAAACGATATTTCATGCGTCTCCCTGACACGATTACAATTATATTTTTCTCGAGAATAAATATATATCTTGTATCTGTATCCTTTAATCTCAGTCTCATTATAGAGAAATAATTGTGCATAATTAATTCAAACTCGAGCGTCATTAAAAGACGTCTTTAAACGAGAAAAGAGAAATATATATATATATATATAAATCAGTTCTCGATCACTTTCGTCGTAATAATTGCCTCATATATAACAAACTAAAGTAAAATTTATGGTTAATACGTGATGCGGATTCAACCCTCTTTTCCCTATTAGGGTAGATACACGTCCATCAGTCGTTATTTTCTTCTCTACTGCTATCCAATGGGAGACTACTGCTTATACAAAACCATTGCTCTTTTGCAAAAGCTATTCGTCTTGTCGTACCGAGTTAGAATTTTTTTTTCTCCTTTTCTTTTCTTTTTTTCTCTTTTCGATGTCGGTCATCGTTTCTCTCTCATGCGGCCGTCGATGTCTCTTCAGGAGAAAAATATTTCCTGTACAGCTCTTTCTCTCTCTCCCTCTCTTTCTTTCTCTTTCTCTCTCTCTCTCTTTGTCTCCTTCCCTCTTCTTCTCTCTCCTCGTCCACATCCTGTACAGCTCTTCACTCCTCGCCTTCAACCTTTTTACCTAGCTACCAGCACTCGCTTTACTCTCTCAATTTCCCAGGACAAGGGCTCTTCGATTATTCTCCAAGCAGGGAGACTTCGACGATAACACGTCGAATTTCTTTTCTTCAAAATCAGAATAGAATAGGCAAGAGAATTCGACTATATATATATATATACATATATATAATACATATATATAATATCTATAAGTAATCCGAACAGAATAACTAGCCGAGAAAAATTGAATAATGCAAATTTGTTTCGAACGAATCATTATTATGATGTTAAAATCGTATTACAATATATAAACAAAAATAAAGATCAGCGTTAAATAAGGAATACTGTTCTCAATCGAAAGATTTAAACATTTTTTTTTCTTTTCGAATGAAGTATCATTTTTCCTTACCACCTATGTGCGTTCTTACTTTGAAGTTCAAAAGAAAAGAGAAAATATAAATAAAAAAAAAAAAAAAACAAATAAAAAGGAAGAGAAACAAATCATATAAGAAAATTTTCAGATAACTTTTTTTTCGACATGCTCGATCTAACTACACATAAAATATTCCTCCTTCCGTGTAAATTTTGTTCGAATAAAATGATTAGTCTTTTTTCTTCTTTTCTCTTTCTTCCTATCTTTCGTTTCTGACGATAAAAATAATACTTAAAAATTTGAAAATAATTTATTATTAAACATATATCATTAAATATAAAAAATAAACTTTCATTACAGGTACCAAGCACAACGCAGAAGTCATCAACGAACGAGCTAAGTGATAGTAGCACTATAGCAAGTACCGAAGCAACCTGTACCTTGGATTGTGGACCTGGTAATTGTTTCATCGAGCCATCCCTCGATGAAGATATTCCGGCGGTATTAGTTACCGAGAGAAATGGAAGCAACGAGGATGGATCGATGACTATGGATCTCGAGGGCAACAGCGTAGCTCTTAGACAGCAGAAGGAAGGCAACTCCTTCAGGCAGAGGTGTCAATGCCCTCTTGGTAGAGGCGGCGATCGATGTCAGCTTGGTAAACGAGACGTACTTTTTTCTTTCCTTTATAGGCTGGGACAAAAAAAAACACCTATCCTAAAAGAGGATTGGCCAAAAAAGTTCTCAGGTTATATTAGAAATCGATTGAACCTCTCTCTCGCTCGAGACGTTTTTCTAAGGGCTAATTTTTTCTTTCTTTCTCTTTCTTTTTTTCGTTCGGTCAAGGAGTATTCGTATTATGAAAAAAATGACCCAAATTTGTAACTTTCTAATATGTGAATGGAAAAAAAAGGGAAGACAAAAAAATGAAAAAAGAAAAATTAGCCTTGCGTAAAAATAGCCAAGTTTTTTTTACTAACTCTGGATTTTTGATATCGCTTATGAACTTCTGTTTGATTTTTGTTTTTTTTTTTTTTGTGATCCAAAAAATTATAGAGTAATCAATACATACGCATTTTCCTCTTCTCTTTTTTCCTTGTTTTTTCTTCTTTTCTTTTTTTCTTTTTTTCTTTTTTTTTACAGTTCACATTTTTTTCTCTTTTTTTTCTTTAAGACTCGGGATAAAAAAGAAAATGTTTTATCGTCATTTGCTTGAAATAACGTCGACGAAAAGGAGAGTTTAATATAAAGCTGTAATCTCGGTGAGACACGCGCACAACTTTAGGAAGGAGTGAGTTAGAAAAAAGTAAAAGATCAACAGAAAGAGAAAAAGAAAAAGAGAGAGAGAGAGAGAGAGAGAGGGAGAGGAAGAAAGAAAAAGTAATGTGGCGTAAGGCAAGACTTTTGACGTTTGCATTCAACAGCTGCAATCTACAAGCTCGATGTGCACAAGTGCTTCCACATGTACAATTTTCATCGTCGCGCATGTAAAGAAAGAAAGAAAAAGAAAAAAAAAAGAAAGAAAGAGGGAGAGAGAGAGAGAGAGAGAGAGCTTAAGTTTTTTCCTTTTCTTCCATTTTGTTATTTTCATTTTTAGGTTGAGAAAATCTTAATATTTTGTTGAAACTTAATATCTCTCCCGCAGTAAGATCTATAGAGATGCTCGTAAAGTATGTTTTATGTATACACTTGTAGCCTTTTTTCTTCCCTTTCTTTTCTCTCTCTTTCTTTCTCTCTCTCTCTCTCTCTCTCTCTCTCTCTCTCTTTCTTGTATTTCTTCTAGTTTTTTTCTCCTTTTCCTCTTTCTTTCTTTTTCTCTCAGAGAGCCACGTTCGTACTCACGACGACGTGCGCCGTTTTGAAATGAAAGACGTGGCTGTGGTGCGCATGCTGTGCAAACTTTTAGGAACGGCGACGTCTAAACGAGATACCGTTGCTCTATTTTATTACAAAAGACGTACACATTAATGGCCGAAAGCCTGTTTTCCTATTCGTTGAATAGTACCCTGGGTCTAATTTCTCTTCTCCGTAATTTCTTTTTATTTTTTTCTTCTCTCTCACTATCTCTCTTTCTCTCTTTCATTCTTTATTCTTCTTTTACTTCTTCTACTTTAGTGAGATAAGAAATCATCGTTATTATGAGAATTAAATGGAAAAAGGAGGAGAATGAGAAAAAGAGAGAGAGAGAGAGAGAGAGAGAGAGAGAGAGAGAAAGAAGGAAAGAGCTATGTGTTTATTTTTAAGGTGCGAAAAATGCGTTACTCCCGTGTAAATTTGTTTAACTTTATAAATCATTTATAAATCATTTAGAAAGGATGATGTAAACAAAATTAGCTAAGAAAGAAAAATAAGAATATTTCTAATTTGTAATTTACAATATAAAATTATATAATTTATTGTTAGTATAATTTAAAATGTTATATATATATATATATGTATATGTATATATATATTATTAACATATTATTACAAAGAAGGAATTGGAAATATTTTTGTTATATAATAATGATTATTGAATTCAAATAAAGACGAATGTATGAGACGCGTTTCAATGTCATTTGTTAAAGATTTGCTCAATGACGATCGATATTAGAACGTATGGACTTATGTATGTAAACACGCGATAATAAATATCTCATGTTTTTATTTTCATTCTTATTTCAGAAGTCGAAGTGAGATCACCGAGATTTACGGGGTCAGGCTGGTTGGCATTTCCAGCGCTAAGGGCGGCTTACAAGCACGTACAATTAGAGTTAGAATTTCGACCGGAAGCATGGGACGGTGTACTACTTCTTGCCGGCGAACGAGACGATCTTCAGGGTGATTTTATGGCCCTTATATTGCATCATGGTTTTATCGAGTTCAGGTAATTAATCAATTAAATAAATAAATAAATAAATATATATATATATATGACGTATTTTATACACTCGAGTATCAAGAAACGAGAAAATAAATTCGACGTGGCATATCGTTCTTTTGTTATCTGAAAATAAACTTTTCAAAAGTCAGATTTATTTAATTTATTGAATGAAAATAAATTGATTAATTGACTAATATCAATATATAATAATATGACAAATAAAAGAATCTTTTCATTTTTATCTTCTTCCTTATCACGTTTCTATATACAATACATTTATGCTTTTGCATCAATGCTTACAGTGTATGTATGTACAATTGTATGCGAGAGAGTTTTAATACTTTGTGCGTATTTATAAAACAGATTTTGCACAATATATATAGTATTAGGTGGACCGGAAAGTAATGTCGTTTCTGTGCATGTCGATATTTGATTGTGATTAAAAATAAAAACTTGTTAAAAATTTATTCGTTTGAATTTAATTTAAAAAAGCGACATTACTTTCCATTCCCCCTAATACATTATATACACACACACACACACACACACACATATATATATATATATATATATGTAAATTTAATATAGATACATATATTATCTATATATGTATATGTTTATTTATTTATTTATTATTGGAATACACGTCCAGAGGAGCACGTCGAATCGAATGATGCAACACCCTTCAAGGCCCATTTTCTTTTGGTTCATGCATATATTCATTTGATGAGAAGATTCGCGTGTGCACTGGAAACACGCGATTCTCTCGCGGAAAAGCTATGCATAAGTTGGTATTAAAGATTCGTGAGCCTAGGCACGTCTCGTCGTGGTCCTCTTCTTCGTTCTTTCGCGTGCCTCTCAACGTTATATACGCATACACATACATATACGTTATTATATATATATATATATACACATATAGATACGTTCTATGTGGAATGTACAAGGGCGAATGCACGTATATATATTTTTTTTTTACTTGTATCAGTGTCAGTGTCTATGTTTGTGTCTGTGTCTGTGTCTGTGTCTGTGTCTGTATCTATGTCTGTCTGTTCCTGTATGCGTTTCTCTCTGTCGTGTCCGGAAATCTCAGAGAACGAGAACGACGTGCCACGGTTTGAAACGCGACCGTGGAATGAAACTTAAAGTTCAATTTAGGTGTCTTCTACGCGGTAGATAGATATGCCTTGGTACAATATATGCAATTTGCATATTCGTCGTCACAAATGATTTATATACGTTCGTAAACGATCTTTCCCTGTGACACTTTGTTTCCTTTCATTGCGAGATTCACGTATATAAATATAAATATATATATATATATATATATATATATATATATATATTTTTTTTTTTCGTTCTTTTTTGATTTCCTTTTTTTCGTCACACAACACACGAAAGAAAAAGAAAGGAACAAAATTTTTCTTCTCTCTCTTTCTCTCTCTCTCTCTCTCTCTCTCTCTCTCTCTCTCTCTCTCTCTTCCATATTCTTTCGTTTATCTCGTAGAATTATTTTTCTTTTTCTTTTCTTTTTTACGCTTTACGTTAATTTACACACCGAGATTTTCGTATAAATTAAAAGAAGAAAAAGACAAAACATTTTTTTTATCATTTATTCAGAAGCAATAAAAATCTTTCTATTCCTTTTTTCTTTTTTTCCAATGGATGTATATATATATATATATATATAGATTCTTTTTTTCCTTCGTTTCTTTTTCCATTACTTTCAATATTCGAGTCATTTTGGTATATCGATTTGCATCAGGATATATAAAAATTCTCTCTGATCCTTGTAAAAATCAAGAATCAATGTAATAGTTTTTGAAATTTATTTCTTGTTTTTTTGTCGTTATTTCTCGTACCCTTTAAAAGAATGTATTTCATTTTCTTGTTTCTTTCTTTTTCTTTTTTCCCCCCATTTTACTCTTTTTCTTTTGATTTCTTTTTAATTGAAATTTGTATACCCTTTTACGAGGAAAAATTGTAAACAAATGGCTCTCTTTTTCCTTTTCTACATCGCGAATGGGCGATATACCTCGATTTAAATAATTTTCGGTAAACGAATTTTCAAAGCTTTTTATTATAGAAAAGCTATGATTTTCGTCGACTTTTTGCGAGACTCCTTATTCGTCGATAAATGATGATATATTGTTTCTTTTCTTTTTTTTTCCTTTTTTTTTCTTTTCTTCTTCTTCTCTCTCTCCCTCTCACTCTCTCTCTCTCTCTCTCTCTCTCTCTCCCTCCCTCCCTTCTTTCTTTTTCTCTCTCTTTCTCTTTCTTTCTTTTTTTCCATCTGTCTTTCTCTTTCATCTCGTCAAGGTTCGATTGCGGAAGTGGCGCGGGTACCGTGAGAAGCACGCAAACGGTGAAGCTCAACGAGTGGAACACTTTGAGCGTCTATCGGCATCGTTGGGACGCCTGGATACAGCTGAATCAGGAAAAGCGTGTGCAAGGAAGATCGGAGGTGAGTGTTTCTCGGCTTATCTTGATATCTAACA
>NC_062202.1:722500-762500 GCF_912470025.1 Vespa velutina
AGGTGCAGCAAAGTGCCATGCGCCCATGGTGGAAAATGTCTGACAACCGGTGGTGACACTGCAGTGTGTCTCTGTCCCCTTGGATACACCGGTGATCTCTGTGAGACTAGAGTAGACCTTCAGGTAAATACACGCACGTACACATACACATGCGGGCGCACACACATATATGTTTTATTATCTATAATTTCTCTCCTCTCTTTTTTTTTATTCTTTATTTTCTTTTTTTTTTCTTCACACACAATCGCATTGTACGTAATGTATACGTTCCATTTTAAATAAATATAATAAAAATTACTAATGATAATGAAAATTGTCTGAATCACAAGTAGATGCGCGCACACATATCCTCATAAAATCTGAAAACGTAAGAGAACGTAAATATTTCATTGTCTTTCTAATTTATTAAATTTTCGAAAAAATATCTTTCATAACGGATCAATTATTATGTGTCTCAGTGAAAAATAATAAAAAAAATAATAACGAGAGAGAGAGAGAGAGAGAGAGAGAGAGAGAGAGAGAGAGAGAGAGTGAATGAGTTAGATTTATCCTTTTTCGAAAAATACTTTTACCAACGAGACTTTCATTTAAGACACAAAATTTTCAAATTTTTATATTCTATATTCCCGCGAATCATATATAGTTAGGCACTTACTTAATGTAGGTCTCTATAACTCGACGGGAACACATATCCCATGAAAGAAAAATTTTCTAATGCATCTTTCCTTTCGTTACTTTTATTACTGCAGTATTTCGTTCATTTTATTAAAAAAAAAAAAGGAAGAAAAAAAAAGGAAAAGAGAGAGAGAGAGAGAGAGAAAAGAAACGTTCCTAAATTTTTAATATTTTCTAATTTTTTTATTGGAACGAAGATGACGACGACGATGACAATAATAATTTGCAAAATTAATGAAAATTATTATTTAAGAGAATTTATATTTCTCTCTTTTTTTTTTTTTTTTGCGCATAATCGATTTTATCGATTTTACTTATTATTCATTTTTCTCTCCTTCTTCTTTTTCTTTTTCTTCATCTTATTCTTTTTCTTCTTCGTTTTATTCTTTTTCTTCTTCTTCTTCTTTTTTTTTTCTCTTTTATTTCGATCATTTTATTTTTTCTCTCTCTCTCTCTCTCTCTCTCTCTCTCTCTCTCTCTCTCTCTCTCGCTCTCGCTCTTACTTTCACACTTGAAGGAAAAAAAGACACATTCGTAAAGTTTCTCGGATCTTCGACTTTTCTTGGTAAGAAACCAATGTGGAACATACTTTCATCCATTATTCAGATATCTGGAATCCGTCGATCTTGCTGGATGGATGATCGTACATGTGATATTAACTTGTTAGAGAAAAAGAAAAAATATATATAAATTTTCATATAACGCGTTATCGCATCATATAAATAACAGTTATATAATTGATCGAAATTCAGAAAAGAAATTAATAAAATCTATCTAATCTAATATTTTAATTTCATTCTCGTCGAAGCAATTATCATTTAGATTATTATTTCATTGTCGATAATTTTAAAATTTTTTGACGATCGATCATTTTGAAAATAGATTCGTTTTAAAACGAACGATCGATTGATGCCGAACGTTTTTAAAATAGAAAAATTTTATCGGATGGACTTTTCAATTTTTTGCCATTTATTAATGCAAAAATATCGATGAAGATCTTTAAATTCAAAGAATATAGAACTATGTAAAAGATGATGGATTTATTTTTCTCATTTTTTATAACTTTTTTTTTTTTATAAATTTTTTAAGAATAGCAAACAGAGTTTCACCGTATTAAAATTTGTAAGAAAGGTAACAAGAGATGGAATTAAAATGAGTGATTTAAAATCTGAGAAAAAGAGAGACAGAGAAAGAGAGAGAGAGAGAGAGAGAGAGAGAGAGAGAATGAGAGAGATAAAGACAGACAATTCGTTAGCAAGATAGCTTTATCGTTCCGATCGAAGTATGCTGATTCTAGGTTTGAATAATTCTCAGAGTTTACACGTTCAACTCTCCCTCCTGACTAGGTGTAGAATATTCAGTTGGTCTTTGTCGATATTTCTCGATGTTGATTCGAGAGAAGAGGTGTACGTCTTTCTCGGTCACGTTTTAGGAGATTGCTCATATAAACGGTACACTTCTACGCGAGAATAAAAAGAGTTAGGCGATTAGATAAATAGATAGATGGATAGTTGGATGGATAAAAGTAAAACGTTGCAAACATTCATATAAATATCTGATTATTAACATTAAAGCAAATGGTTTTGACTAATAGATTAACTCGAGTAAATATTAGAAACGTTCGGCCAACCGTTTATCTATAGCTATAGGCTGAATTTCCAATTCATGGTTTACATACGCACGAAAACATCTATACACGTCTGCTTACTCTCGTACGAACGTACATACAAACAAGCAAATATAGATGCACACACACACATACACATATACACACACACACACACACATCTACATCCGTACGTACATACGTGTCCATTCATAGTGAATGGGTTCGTGAATGAGCAAACATTTAGTTTCACTGAGCATGCGTTTTAGATGTACGTGCGAATTTGAAGAGATTTACCCTGTTATAAAATAATATATATATATATATATATATATATATATATATATATATATGTATGTATATATGTATGTATGTATGTATGTATGTATGTATGTATGTATGTATGTATGTATGTATGGAGGTGTCAACCTTAGTTGAATTTGATCAAAAATATTTTCTAATAATTTTCTGAATTATTCCTGAGAGAAACGATAACAAATATTTGAAGTATACTTTCGATCAGACGATATCAGATAATTCCTTTGTATTTTATCTTTTGTTATTGAACACGTTTCTCCTGTTGACACAATAAATTTACTTTAGTCTTAACTACGTTCTTTCTCTCCCTCTCTCTCTCTCTCTCTCTCTCTCTCTTTCTTTCTCTCTCTCTCTCTCTCTCTCTCTCTCTAACTATCTATCTATCTATTTATCTATCTTTATCTCTATCTGTATTTCATTCAACCAATCGAAAATCAAAACTATTGTACTCGTACTTAAAAAAAACTATAGATCAGAGTAATAGCTCTTTCGATAATGGAAACTAACTCTTATCTTCTTGTTAGCGTGCGAGAGTTTCTAGCAATCGAGACGATAGGATCGCATTAGAAATCTTGAAAAGTTTTCTTTTCGTAAAATAGAGTACGTCTTTGGACGTCGATTCCTTTTCGATTTCGATTCTATTTTCTTTTCTTCCTCCATTTTTCCTTTTCCTTTTCCTTTTTCTTTCTTTCTTTTTTTTCCCTTTTTTTCTTTTTTTTTTTTTTTTTTAGATAGAAGATAAAGTCGAAGAAGAAAATGTATGAAAAGTTTTGATGAAAAAATTCTTTCCCTTTGCAAACTAGTTCCAAAGAATTAGAGTTTCTACGAAATTTCTTTTGAAAGAAACGGTCATACGTGTTACTACTTTTTGAATAAATGTTTCTTCTTTTTTTTTCTTACTTTGTTTCTACATAGAAAAAAAAAATATATATATATATAGATATGGGGAAATTAGATCAGCAAGGTAAACATGATTTTAAGATAGTAATCGTCGTCGTGTAGGCTAGAATCTTTAGATCCTACGTCAAAGCCTTTACTCAACCCAATTTCGTTTTATGAACGAGAGAGAGAGAGAGAGAGAGAGAGAGAGAGAGAGAAAGAGAAAGCGAGAGAGAGAGGGCACTGACTAACGAACGAACCTTGACACTAATGGCCGAGTATTTGCCTTACACGTAACATCCACTTCCGCAGTTTTCGACCTCTAACTTATTACAGCGATTAACAGTCTTAAAAGGATTTCTGACATTGTCTGCGTAGAGAATAAATGTTCTATAGGAGAACATTCGGAGATTTACAATTAGGAACACAAATTACGAAGGTGTATACAAGTCGACGTATTTAACGATAATTTATTATCGAGAAAAATGATTCAGCTAAAAATTTTATACGGTTATTTTATTAACAGTTAACGTACGTACTTTAATCTATAATCGTCGTAATTTATAATAGTTCTCACGTGGGTATTATGATATTTTCATAGTTTCTTTTTTTATCTTATCAGAGATATATGTATATATGTTATCGGAAATAATATCAAATGTTATAAATCTGAATAATAACGAATCAAAATAAATAAATACTATCAACTGATCTAAATATTTATGTGTGTGCTTAAAGATATTAATATTAAATATATTATACGCCTCGAGATAGGCAACACTTCAAATGTTGTATCCGTCGGTTAGAAACTTTTGGTGCAACCCCTCGTGATATGCAACCCTAAATGCGTACATGTATAATAGTAATATAAATCAAGTTTTTCAATGATAGATGGAACGAAGTATGACGTGATAATAAACTTTTGAACGAATAAGATACATCTGACATATAGATAAATATTTCTGTAAATATTAATAAATAATAGATTATTGAAGTATTATTAATTGATTAATAAAGATCGTACGCACACACACAGAGACATATTTAAAATTTCTAATAAATCAAGATGAATAATTATTTCTGTATTATTAATGACTATTTATCCTTTAATTTTTATAGGTACCATCGTTTAATGGGTCATCCTATTTACGTTATCCAGGATTAGGTGATGCTTCACTCTCCTGGTTAGAATTATCCGTGACCTTAAAGCCTACGGCTCCCGACGGTGTTATCATTTACAATGGGCATCACAGCGATGCTTCCGGTGATTTTATCGCCCTTTATCTTTCTTCGGGATACGTACATTTCACCTTCGATTTAGGAACTGGAGCAGCAAGCCTAAGGTCTATCGATTTCTATATTGAAACGTTTAATTATAAACCATTGTTATATTTTCTTCCTTTTTTTTTTTTTATCTTTCTTCATTATCTTTTCTCGTCAATAAAAAATATCATTAATATTCCGTTACAAAGTATGCCGTTTGGCATAATTTTATAAAAAAAAAAAAAAAAAAAAAAAAAAATCACTCACCTAATCGTGCCATTGGAATTTGTCATTATTAATTTGATTTGAAAAATTAAAAAAGAAAAAACTGTCTCACTTATTATCATTGTTAATTTTAACGTTTATTAGTGTTATTATTATTATTATTATTATTATTATTATTATTACTATTATTATTATTATTATTATTATTATTATTATTATTATTATTATTATTATTATTATTATTATTATTATTATTATTATTATTTTAGAAGCGACAACCCAGTTCATTTAGGAGAATGGTTAGAAATCAAAGTATCAAGGACCGGTCGTTTGGCATCTCTCAAAGTCGAGGACGATCCAATTCGAGAGATTTTGGCACCAGGCGCATACACGCAATTATTTTTACCATTGAATCTTTATCTCGGTGGTGCACCATCGCCCGATCTCTATTCGCTCAAACTTAAAACAACGAGCAGCTTCGTCGGTTGCATTCAAAGCGTCATTCTTAATCGACGTGAGGTAAATTGAAATGAACGAAAATAAAATGAAATGAAATTTCACAAAGAAATTTCATTGGATTTAATCGATAATCATAAATTTTCGTTATTATCGTTCTATAGTTTAATATAATATATACGAAATTGAATAGGAAATTTTAAGAAAATAAAATCCATAATGAAATTAAATATTTCAATGAAATCGTGTTTATATCGTATTTTCGCACTAATTACAAATCATTATGAATTATCGATTTTAGCTTAATAATTGAGCTTTTAATAGTCCTGAAAATTGATAGTAGAACGTATCCAAATTAACGATAACAATCTCTCTCTTTTCGTCAATACGTAATTGTATTATACGATACAATTGCACATTGGACAAATAATATAATAATACGTCCAATAATGTACGTTCGTGAAATATCAAATGGATGTATAATATGTTTACAAATATAATCTGGTAACAAAAAATAGGATACAATATGTGTTTACATATACATGATATCATTGTATGTTATTACATTCGTGTACTTTTCTCTTCTTTATATTCTCTTGCATTTGTCTTTTTCTGTTTTTTATTTTTTTCCTTTCTTTTTTCGAAAAGTCCATTTTTCGTGAGTATTAGACATTTATATACATTCGCGTGTTACCTTTCAGATCGGTATCTTGGCTGAGGCCTTGGGTGGTATGAACGTTGGAAATTGTGGTCACGCTTGCGAGGCCAGGCCTTGCGGAGACGCTGAATGTCGACCTCTGCGAGATCGATTCACCTGTCGATGTCATGCCGGTGTACCCCATCCATGCCCAGCTTTGGATGATTATACGTTGTTAACGTCGATGCGTGGTAATAACGTCAACGTACCACCACCGACGATATTTAAAAATTCTGTGCCTAGTTTTACTGGAAGCGAAAGTTATCTTCATTATAATGACGCTGATACTATGAAGAGGTATATACATATATACATACGTACATATGTGTGTGTGTGTGTGTGTGTGTATAATATTTTCACAGATTTATCTAAATTATGTTAGAAAATAATAATCGACATTTATAATGTTGAGATTAAAGCTATTGGAATAACATGTATATTTTGAAATGTTTATTTTAAATTATATATTGGAAAATATTATTATAATCTTTTAGAATCTTTATCAAAATTATAAGAGACAATATTTATGCACTTTTGTTAAAGTATATGGATGCATCTTCTTATAATTTTTCTATTTTCCTTTTTTTTTTTTCTCTCATACCTGAACAATATTTATTTTAAATATTTAAACTAATATTTAAAATAAATATAATCTTTCTATATCACAATATATATTTATCTTGAATCAACAAGAATCGTTTCTTTTTTCTTCTTCTTTTTTTTTTTTTTTTTTTTTTTTTTTTTTTTTTTTTTTTTTTTTTCTTTAACTTTAGGATAATAAGCTACAGAGTGGACATTAATATGAGATTCCGAGCTAGCAGTAGTAGCGGGTTGTTACTTTGGAGCGGTCGACATTCGGATCCTCAGGAACAAAAGGACGAAAACGACGATTTCCTTGCTCTTGGCTTGAATCAGGGTTATCTGACATTGGCGTATAACCTTGGCTCGGGTGAAGCCATCTTGAGATACAATCTTACAAGGTTGGACGACGATTTGTGGCATCGCATTAGAGCTGTCAGGTAAAATGAAAGAAAAAAAAAAAAGAAAAAAAAACCACCGAGGCAAAAAACATTACAAGTGAGTCATTACGATGTACAACATTATTAAGAAAAAAAATATTTAATTAATTTCAGAAACGAGCAATGGGCGTCGCTCGTAGTGGACAGTGGTACGGGTGTGTCGGCATCGTCGCCAGGTCAATTGAGACAATTAAACACGGACACAGGATTATACGTGGGTAAGAAAAAGGAAAAGAAAAAAGAAAAAAGAAAAAAAAAAAAAAATATGAAAAAGGAAAAAAAGCACGATGCCAGCGTTCGATAAAGTGTTTGATAAAAAATAAATATTGTTTAAAGGTGGTGCGCCAGATATCGTAAAGACAACAGGTGGAAGATATACGAAAGGTATCGTAGGATGTATCAGCGATCTGATATTAGATTCGGATTTGTCGGTACCATTGTCGTCACCTGGACAAGCGACCAATACGCACTCGTGTATTCCTTGAAAAAGAACCATGCCGTTCACCTTCGAAATGGTAGGGCCTTTCGTAGACTATATCTAGGATATGAAAAAAAAAATTTATTACCAGAAGAGACTTGACTTGACTTAACGATGACGATGACGACGATAACGACGAGTCAAGGTCAAAGCGTTACGACCATAACGGAGCTCTCTCTCTCTCTCTTTCTCTCTCTCTCTCTCTCTCTCTCTCTTTTTCTCTTTTTCTCTCCCTCTCCTTCGTCCATCTGACTATCTGTCTGTCTCTTTTTTCCTCATTTTTATGATTCGTCATTGCACGTAGAGAGCTTCTGAATGAAATATCTACCAAGCTAGAATTATATGGAAAAAAATATAATATATCTGAAGCGTCGATATTAAATAAAAAAAATGAAAATGAAAAAAATAAAAAAAAATATATATATATATATATATATATATATATATATATATATATATATATGGTCGTAATACTTTGAGACCTGTCGATCGTCCAGTTATTCATTTTTGTTTTTATGTTCTCCGTGACGACTTCCTATTGGTCCTAAAGAAAGAACTATAGTTACCAAAACGTCAAATGCACGGAGAGCTATTCTTTTTTTTCCCTTTTGCCAGATTTTATTTCTCTTTTCATTTCTTTTTTTGTCTCTTTATTTATTTATTTATTTATTTATTTATTTATTTGTTCATGTATTTATTTATGTATTTATTTATGTATTTATTTATTTTGTGTTTCTGTCCTTTGCTTTCTCCCTTTGACATAATAATCCTTCAAGAATGATCGCGTTGATAATGCGAGCAGCAAATTTGTTAGATTAGGATCGTGAACGTATCGTAACGAAGGACACGAACATTCAAACTATAATTCTCTGGTACACGGAGGCGCAAAGGTTCGTGGGCCTAAAGCAAAAAAAAAAAAAGAAAAAAGAAGAAAAAAGAAAAACAAAATAGGAAAAGAAAGGGAGAAAAGAAAAAATAAAAAGAAGAATATAAAGGAAAGAGAATATTATAAGCAAAGAAAGGATGAAAGAGAGGAAGAAAAATAATGGAGTAATACGGTGTAGGCAGGACAGAGAAATCCCTCCAATGTCAATTTTTATTAAACGCCCTCATACACCGTTAAGGTAATGGATATACTTCGATAAATATGAAGAATAAACGAAAGAAGAGGATGGAGGAAGACGAATAAGAGAAGTAAAAACAACAAAAAAAAAAAAAAAAGAAAAGAAAAACAAACAAATAAGTAATTAAATAAATAAATAAATAAATAAATAAATAAATAAATAAATAAATAGAACAAGGAAGAATAAAAAATACCCGCGTCGTTTCAGGGTCATCGAATACATACGTATATAAATACATATATACATACATAAATATATGTATAATGTTTATGTGTGTGTATGTGTGTGTGTGTATGTGTGTGTGTGCGTGCGTGTGTGTGTGTGTTTATAGATATGTACGTGTATTTCACAGATTGCAATTTTTCTTGACACGTACGTACATACATATATAAATACATATGTACATAGACGCGGATTGCCAGTTACATTCTACATATACCAACGACGATGATAACGATTATGATAACGACGACTATGATTATGATTATGATTATGATTAGGGCGACTATGACGACGATGATGATCTTTTTATCAATGTAGAATTTTTACGACGCAAATTTTCATATTGATTAAGAAGGGTGTACACCTATATAAACGCGTTCATAGTTCTTCATAAATACATAAATGAATAAATAGATACATACATGCATACATACATACATACGTACGTACGTACGTACGTACGTACGTACATATATACATACATACATACAAGTACAATTGTTTCGGTTTTATAACGTTTAATGAGCCGTGTCATTGCGATCGCTCTAATCGCCGTTTAACGAAGAAAAACTAAAGAAGAAAATAGAAAGAAAAAAAACTAACGAAGATCCTGATCCGTGTAGGAGAAAATATATATTATTATATACATACACGATGGACCAAAAAATATTCGATCATCCTAGAATCGGAATAATAAATGGAATAAAGATCGGTGATTATGTTTACGAGCAAGAAAGAGACAATAATAGTTCGTTACCGTAACTATTATAGAAAGAAAAGAGAGAGATATATATATATAAAAGATATATATATATATATATATATATATATATATATATATATATAAAAGAAGAAGAAGAAGAAAAGAAAAAAGAGAAAAAATAAATAAATCGCGTTCGCGAAATAAATGTATTCTCAAAGGAATTTAATTTTCTTTTCTTTTTATTTATTTATTTATTTATAATCGTTAATCGAGCAGATAAAAACTAATTCTCTCGAAGAATTAAATTTGTAATGTAATCTAATTTGAATGTTTCTAGAGATATATTTTTGTTCTTTTTTAAATCTCTTTGCTGAGCTTGCTGCTACTTCTTCTTTTTTTCTTTTTTTGTTTTTTCCTTCTCTCCAACATTACATACACACGGGCATACCATCAATAACATTGGCTGTAACCTATCGCAACATATATATATATATATATAATAAATGATTAAAAACAATAAAAAAATGCGTGTATAATAAAAGTCTCTCTCTTTCTTTCTCTTTTTCTCTCTTTCTCTCTCTCTCTCTTTCTCTCTCTCTCTCTCTCTTTCTCTCTTTCTCTGTTAGTGAGAGAGTATGAAAAATAAAAATAAAGAAAGAAAAAAAAAAAAGGAAGGAAAGAAGGAATAAACGAAATGAAACGAAAAACGAAATTAACTTCGTTCGTTTCCTTCGATCAAAATTCGTATATTCGAGAATTTTCTAGATCAAATCACTGTTCATAATGATTTGAATGGAAATGATGATGACGATTAGAGAACTGATCCTAGGTTTATTTATTCATAAACTTACTAGGTATATATATATGTATATACATATATATATACACATACATACATATATGTATATATACATGTCTCATATCAACGAATGGAACAATGACGATGGACAAGGATTTTAAATGAACACCGACACATATGTATGTTGTATAGTTATATATTACACACGTACATATATGTACGATCCATTGAATCGACTTAAAATGAAGTAATCTTATTCGAATGGCTGAAAATTTAATAAAAGCAATCGGCTGATATGTCAATTTTTGTACGATTTAATGTTGATTTCTGTTAACTATGCGTATTTGATATAGTATATCAAAAAGTAGAATCATATAATATAATTAACGTAGACAGATTAATGGGAAAATTATTGAATAAAAAAAAAGAAAAAACAATGAATACATACACACACACATATATATATATATATTTATATATATTATAATATATATATATATATAAATATATACGTGCATACACACGCGGACACATACACGCATACACACGGACACACACGAGTACAATACATGAGAATCAATCGTACGAATAAAAGCTCGCGACTACTTCAGTCGACTTTTGCATACGAATATATATATACATACATACATACATACGATTAAGTACACATACGTTACAATACGTTGCTGTGGGAGTAAATAAAATAAATGAAAAAAAAAAAAAAAAAGAAATGAAAAAGAAGAAGAAGGAGAGAAAAAGAAAAAAAGGAAAAGTTAAAAAGAAGGATATATGATTCGTCGTAATAAATGTTACAAAAGCGTTATTTTGCACTCACGCACGCACACGTACACACACATACATACACAAGACGCGCGCACGCGCCAGAGAGAAAGTAAATATATACAAAAGTATTCGCCTTCGTCGTTTCTCACATGATTTACGCATTTTTCGCGTTATTTTGATATAAACAAAATTGAGGGCGGATGAGTGGAAGGAATTGGGGTTAAGGTAGGGAGGGAGGGAGGGAGGGAGGGAGGGAGGGAGGGAGAATTTGTTACGATCAATCCGAACACACAATTTTGATCGTAAAGTCAAACGTCCTATAGCGCTTTTCTTCGTTATCCTCTCACAACTCTACCGTACTTATATACACGATATATATGTAAAAAAAAAAAAAAATAATGAAAGGAAAAAAAAAAAAAAGAAAAAAAAGGTTTACCTTTATATTCATACTGAAAAAAATGTGGTTCCTAGAATATCATAATATTAATTATATAGTAATAAAATATATTACTATGTGAACACACTTTGTTATGTTGGCGATTGACGATCGAAAATTACATACGTACATACATATTAGTTGAACACGTGTAATCGAACTTCGATCTCTTCGAGAGAATCGCAGGAACAAAAATAAATATAATATATATATATATATACATATATATCTATATGTATATATATATATATATATGTATGTATATATATACATATATTTATGCATTTTATATATGGCTAAAATCTGTCCGCCTGTTATTATCATTAAAAACGTGCACGAAAAGTCGCTTATCTCTCATCATTATATATATATAAATATATATATATATATATATATATATATATATGAATGTATAAAGGATATTAATAATCCTTGGAATTAACTTGCACAGAAAAAGAGTGGAAAAAGAAGGACAAATTTACATATATGCAAGAGAGAAGCGGTAGTTAAAATATTTTAGATTAAGTCGCATACAGATTTAATTATTATTATTACAGTTTAACTAAATAATTGATAAACATATAGTATGTGTATGTATATATATTTGATTAATTTACAAGAAATTACAGAATTTCATTGATCATTTCTGGTTTATATGCAAAAATGAAAATGGTATGTTGCGACGCCTGAAAGTAGGCAGTCGAAAAACAACACGCTCTGCTGCTAGTTTTAGTCGATGTTGCAGATTTGCCCCTAGCTATAGGCAACCCTCGTACGCGCGTGTACGCAAACAAACTCCGAGCCAGTTTGTTAGTTCGAAATCAACGCCGCGTAGAACGATCAAACATAACGAGGTAACTTTGTAAATTTGGAGAAACATTTTTTTATGCGACAATACGTTTTAACGAAACTAAACGAATATAGAAAATGTTTTCTTTTTTTTTTTCTTTTTCTTTTTTCTTTTTTTTTCTTTTTGCCTCTTTCTTCCTTTTTCTCCACTTGTTTTCCTTTTTATTTTCTTTTCCTTCTTTGTGTAACTCTGTACAAAGCTATTAGAGAAACTTGTTGATTCATCTAATTTCAATTACAAAACATTTTTACGTTGAAGTCAGTTTCGTTGAAATACTCTCGATGCAAAATCAAAAATGAAGAGAATTAATGAAGAAAATAAATAAATAAATAAATAAATAAATAAATAAATAAATAAAAGGAGAGATTTAAAGTGCTCGTTTGTAAACGCTCGTAAAATTCACTTCTAGTCATTTATAGGATGGATATAAAAGCTAAGAAGTACGTGCAAATGCTTTTCATTGCAACTCCTTCTCTAGTCATATATAATATCTGAAATATTAATTGCTCATTGATATATTTATATATAAATATGCGTATATGTGTGTCGGTGATAATGACTATTGATCGAGGAAAAAAAAGAAAGGAAGAAAGAAAAGAAAATACATACATACATAAAACTCATATTGATTCTCGATTTTGTGTTCCTTTTTTTTCACTTTGATTTTTCTAATAATTTAACATGAATATACATACATATATATATATATATATATGTAGAAAATTATTTTTTATAAATTATTTAAAAATCTCTTATTGCGAAAGAAAAGAAAAATGAAGGAAAAAAAAAGAAATAGATAAAAGAGAAGAAAAATAAAAATCACATCGTCGTAATCACCCTGACACATATATTATGATAATCTATTATAATGTCGACGATCCGTTTGAAAAGCTTCGTCATTTAATTGATAAAAATTTTCTATTGTGTCCCTCTTTATAATCACACCGACCAAACTGATAAAAATCGGCCTCCCAACAGAAATTGACCTTGCTCAAAGCTTTTATTAAACTATCGAGAGCACTTCGTTGAGGGCCGGCTATCGAAATTAGAATAGCAAAAGGATTGGATGCTTACCGATTAAACCTCGACAAGCACAACTCGCTCTGCACTGGTGTCCTTTATTACTAACGGAAATTCCTTAATCGAAATACTTATTATACAGGGTAACCTACTTTGATCTCTCTGTCGAACATTTCTCTTTGCTATTAAGTCAATGAAAAATAACAAAAAGGTACTTGAGACTTTGAGGATTTAGCAATATAATATAGAGAATGATTATACATTATATTATATACATAAGTCTATAAAGTGACTATCTCGTTCCCTACGAATTTTTTCTCTTTTCATTTTTTATTTCTTTTTCTTTTTTTTTTTCTTCTTCTTCTTATTATTATTATTATTTTTTTTTTTTTATTATTACATCTTTTCGAAATCTCTCTCATATCTATATATTTAATTAACGTTAGAATTAATTAACGGGAGCAATTATCATCCCGCCGACTTATTTTTCTTCCGGCAATATGGATTTTTTACGTGTCGTTAAATCCTTTTTCTTTTTAATTATCCAACACACACGTACATACACACATATGTGTATAATGATCACGTGTCTCAAAATTCGATTCTAATTATTTCAATAATTATTACAGCATAATTATGACCTTTTATTATTAAAAACGATTTCTTACTCGCTACATTTGCTATCGCGCTATGTCACATTCTTTTTATATCTTTATACAAAAGAACCCTCCGATTTTCTAAGTTACATACTTGGTCTATCGCACGTTAAAAATGACGCGGAATTGGCCGAAGGGATGAAAACGAAAGAAATAAAAATAACAAGAAAGAAAATAGTTCATAGAAATTAATTTACCATTAGTAAATTAATTTATTAGTTGGATTTTTTATGACACAGACAAAAGTATATGGATATTATATATCTTCATGTGTGTGTATATATATATATATATATATATATATATATATATATATATATATATATATATATATTTAAACGCCGAATATTGAAGTGCTTGTTAGCTTAAAATATTAGAGGAAAAAAGAAGAGGAAAGGAGAGAGAGAAAAAGAAATAAGCGCAAAGTGTTGTTTAAGTATTTCGTATTTGCCACCCTTATTATTTTTCTTTTTGTTTTTTCCCTTTTTTTCTGCCGGCATATAGAGTGCCCTAAAAAGTAAAGCTTTTGACCCATATTTCAGGAGAAATGTCGAGAGGATTCGATGGAACGATTCTTGGTTTTTTTTTTCTTTCATAGATTTACTAACTTTGTTAAATTAAACGATTAGAAAACAAAGAAGGAAAGAAAAAAATAAACTAAATCGAGTTAGTTTATTTGAGAGATATTCAAAATTATATTTTACATCTTTCGTATTATATAATAAATAAATAGAGAATCGACTTGAGTATCCCATAGGTATATTTAAGCCATTACGGTGATTGCGTTCATTGGTTCCTATTATAAAAAAAAATTGTTTTACAAGATGCCCAGGATACGCTCCTGAAATATCGGTTTAAACCATTTGAATCGAATCCAGTGTAATAACGACAAAGAAAATAAAACCGAGACGTCCGAGTGAGCACGCGTGACCTCTTTTTTACGTTTTTCTCTTCTTTTTGTGAATTGGATAAAATAAAAAAAAAAAGAAAAGAAAAGAAAAGAAAAAGGAAAAGAGCGATTATTAATGGACGTTGACGATTGACAAGCAACAAGAAATAAAATAAATAAATAAATAAATAAAAATAAAATTAATGATAATAAAAAAAGAGAGAGAGAAGGAAAAACGTGAATTGGTAGTAGAAGAAGAGGAAGAAGAGGAAGAAGAAGAAAAAAAAAATAAAAAAAAAAATAAAAAAGAAACCGTACTATACATATATATATATATATATATATATATATATATATATATATATATAAAGATGATTAAATATAATAATCAACTAACAAGGCTGAAGAGTATGTGTTTTACATCATATCTATTAAACTTAATTAATCGTGAAAGGATATATCAATATAATATATAATTCAAGCGAAAATATGTGAAAAATAAAAATGGGCACCGCATTAATGCCACGCAAAATGCAATACATATGAGAGAATATTATAAAAATATATTATATTATTATTGAAAAATATACATATATATGTATATATGTATGAATATATATATATATATATATATATATATATATATATATATATATATGTGTATACATACATATTAATAATGTATATTATAAGTATACACCTATTACGTCCGTCTGCAAAGTCTATTAGAAGAATTTATCCTATCCTATTTTTGCGGCCCATGCACTTCGAATATATTATAAATATATAAATATATACATATTATATGTGTATGTGTGAGTGTGCATGTATACATATAGCATGATCGAAAAGATACTTTTTCATACTTAAGTGAGCCGATAAAGAACACATTGTTGTATGTACGCACGAAGGACCCTGATACTTGATTTTTCAGGAATAATTAAAATAAAAAGTTATATACATATATATATATATATATATATATATATATATATATATATACATATAGACACGTATATATATATATGTTTCCAGAAATGCTGCTATTGATTTGCGAGAAAAGGATTGATAGAAAAATAAAGGAAAATGGAAAAAAAAAAAACAAAAAAAAAAAGAAATTGCGTTGACGTGTAATGACGATAAACGGGGATGAAAGTGTATAATATTATATGTGTGTGCATGTGTGCGTGGGCGTGTAACACGTTGGTGTGCGTATATCAGCTGATACGGTGACGTTAAAAGCCCTGCCCCTGTTCGTCTGAAGAAAAAAAAAAAAGAACGAAAACAAAAACAAAAGAAAAAACGATCTAAAGTGAAACAAAAAGATAAACAAAAGAAATATCTATCCGTCAGAAACTTTTCTTATCAGAATTCGACGGGCACAGGGAGAAAGAGCTATGAACGTTACTTCATATTGTAGTTGCATGCAAATCATTAACGATGAAAGCAATGGTGTTCCCTTCGTTCTTATTCTTCTTTTTTTTTATTCTTTCTCTTCTTTTTTTTTTTTTTTTTTTTTTTTTTTATTTCTCAACTATAAAATTAATCGCTTGCGAAATCTCTCCTCTCTGAAGAAACTTCCGCTCTGCTCGCTATGTATGTGTCTAATAGTAAAGAAGATTTTTACGTGTCGTCGATTAATAAAAATGAGAACGAAATTGCGAGGGTGCAATGCAAAAGTCAAATATGATTTTTTGCCTAAGGGAAAGTCGTCAAGTCGATAAGATAGAAAGAAAGAGGTTATATCTTCGAACGCCGTCGGTACGGTCATTTTCCTTATTATCTTATAAGAACGATAGAAAGAAATGGAGAAAAAAAGTTGTCGAGGGCAGGGGGGAAAAAAGAAATAAAGAAAATGGAGTTCGTATTAGGCCTACATATAGCCATGTATCACACGTATCGATATCGTTCAAAGAGAATTGTTCAATCAAACGACTTTCGGTGTATGCGTTCCGTATAATATAAAGAGAAAAGAGGATAGAAAGGAAAAAAAAAAAAATATGACGGAAGAATTTCAGCACGTAAAGCAAGAAAATAAATAGTAAAGAAAAAAGGTTTGCATGTCAATGCATACGTTTTTAAGAGCACACTGAAGATACGCTCTTGAAGGTACATCGATATGTGCACTTACGAGATTATTTGTAATTAATAATAACAATATCGTTCATATATGTGTATGCATATATATATATATATATATATATATATATATATATATATATGTATATATATGTATACATGCATATATGTACAACACGCAGCGATATAAATTTATATGAACTGTGTGCAAGTGTGTGTCTCACATTGTGAAAGCATGAATAAATATGAGATTTTGTAAATCAGGTAATACTTTTCATATTCTAACCTAAATTAGTCGTCATTAAAGATAACGCATGTTTACTTTTATTCCTTATCAATCGTGATTATATAATTATTTGATATTATTCCTTTTATTTCCGTGACAACATGTTAATGTAATAATTAAGAAGATAATCGAATATATCGATTATGCATCACGATTTAAAATTGCCGCTAAGAATTTTTGCAATATGGTGATTATTACGTCATCATGAAAGTTTTATCGTTATTCTGCTTTACCGACGTCAAATTATTCCTTAACGTGTCTCATATAACTAAACAGTATGAGTGTGTTCGTCCATTTAAATGTGTTTAGTTTATATACGTATGGAAATAGAAAGAGCAAACAAATTAATCACAGATTTTTTGTTTCCTGGACTTTGACAATACGATGTTTTTTTAAAAATTCTTACAAATAATTATTACCCATGTACATAATATAAAGAAAATCATCGAGGAATTTATCGTACACGTATTTTTAAATTGAAAGATATATTAAACTAGTACTATGAAGGTTATGAATGATACAAAACATATCGAAGAATTAAGCGTTACGACTTTCAGCATTGTTATTAATTGCGTTAAGAGATTGAAACGAGTAATATCGTCTCCCTCTATTTTCTTTAAGCAAACTTAATATTATTAATTTCAATGTCCTCGAATTACCGATGCATGATTTTATCGCTTCAGAGGTTATGTTACAAACGTATCCCTATCTATCTCTTAATATATATTAGAAAATGAATAGGTAGCAATGTGACCTTTGAACTGTAATGCGTATAAACAAAGTTTTGCCAATTCATAGTGATGCATTCTTTATTATCAAGATGATATACATATATTAACTTTTATGCAATAAAATGCAATGAAATTAATTTACTTTAATGTTAGGCTCACAATTGAAAATTCAAGCGACCAGATGATATGGCTGAAATAAAGAACGAGGTAAACACGTTCAGATGTAATGTTACTTGTATTTTTTGGTGATTGATTTGCTTGATAAAATTTTATTATGTCGTTAGGAGAAAACTGTATTGGAAGCCGATACTGTGTTTTTGTTAATGAAAAGAGGATTTCCTATATCTCGTAATGTGAGAGCCCAATGGATGTTAGAGCATTTAGATTCTCTAATAGAAATTCAACAGCCTAGTACAAATTATGAGGATGCACCAGAGTTAGAAATTGTATCCGTATTACCAAATGGTTCACCTGGATCATGGTCATCCGATACTAGTCATCAATTTCTATATAAAGTTTTATGGACTACTTCGATAATATTTCTAGCGCATAAATACAGAATGGTTTTTAGTTTAGACCTAAGTCCATCGCTTGGTACTGTTGTAAGTAATATTTTTATATCGATTTTCTTCAAACGTTTAAATAATTTTATTAATTTTAATAATACAAATGATTTTATCGTAGGATATACAGCATGGAGAAATTGTTATAGATGAGGTATATTTAGCTACTAAAAGGTGTCTTGAGGGAATAACTAAGCCGGTAATTATGATTATATATTTCTCATGTTTAACAAAAATTTACTTTAATTTAATCTATTTTCCCCATATCTGCAGTTTACTATTCCAGGAAGTAAACGTATATTACAACCAGAGATTTTTGTGACAGTGATAGCTCATACTCCATTTCTTACAAGCCCGTCGCAACAAGTATTAATTCAAGGATGGCTACTTACTGCCAATAATGTTAATCATTTAATTCAACATTTGGAAAAGCAATTAAATTTGTTGGAAGAAAAGGTATCATTTGTAGCTGCCATCGCGAATCAACAATTGGAAACTTTGAAAGCAGAAAATGAGCGTTTAGTTGGGGGCCTGTTTGAAGATGGTACTAGTTATTATAATAAAAATAACAGTTGTCTCGGCAATACTGCCATGATTTTACCAGAAGCTAACTTCATTAACATGCTGCGATATGGAATGTTAGCTCTTACTTTGTTGCCAGAACATAGCTGTGCGCGTAAGTTAATAAACAATAATTTTCCTGGAATAATATCAATAATTCCATTTTTCTTTTTTGATAATTAAATGATTCTTACAGATCTGATTATTATCTCTGACGGGATAGTTAGCACAACTGACGTTCATGTGTTAGATTCAATTATGCAACAATTGCGTGCGACAACTATTGCGTGTAGTTTTGTACATGTTGGTAGTGTATATCATCCGCATTGTGCGGATGGATTAATACCTTATCAGGATCTCTTGTGTTTCCTTGCAGCAGCAACTTTAGGGAGTTACATGACATATATGCCACAAATTGTATGTAAATTTTCTTTCTCTTTACTATCCTTCATATCGTACGATATATAATTAAGATTTAAATGACGTTCTTCTAAATTAATAGGTACCTGAACATGGAGAGGATATAAATATGTATCATAAAAATTTCCTCTGTTGGCAATTATATCGTGACACATTAAGTTCCATTACCTCAACTAAACAAACCAAATGGCATTCTAATAATACATTTTTTTATGGTCACAAACCAGTTCATCTTCTTAGAAAAAAGCAGATTGACGACCAAGTTACGTGCACGTTAAGCAGTTTATTGTGTTGTCGTCTGCGCGAGGGATATTTAATAAAGAGAGCAATAATAAGGGATGACACTCTTGAAATATGTTTCGTTCTTTTATGGAAGAGCAATGTCTTTTTGGAACACTTGGTAACGTGTCCTTGGTCTTCTAAGTCTTTATCGGTTTCTAATACAATACAATATACAATTACCATAGAAGGTGAGATATATTAAAACGCAATAATTGTCATTCATCGTGAATTCTTAATTGTTTTGCCGAACGATCTTTGTTGTAGCGCCTTATGAATTTCTGCATGACATAACCTGTTTATCTAAAAAACCACTCAAATCGCAATATCGTCAAGGTGTTGTGTCACGCTTTTGGATAGCCATAAAATCATTAACCGAAAGTGACAATATGTTGGCACACTTCAGTTGGTTTCCTGGATCCGGTTGGAGTTGGTACAATATACCAGATACTATTAGAAGTGGAATACCTGTATTTAATTTATCGGCTCACCCTGTGCCTAATACTCTTCAGCTTAGGTAAATTATAGATCCAAAGTAAAACGTTTCTTTCTAATAAGGTATTAACATAAAAAGAAAAAAAAGCCAGTATGGATCTTTATGACTTTATAGCGATGCTGCCTGTCCGCAATTTGGACAAATATGGCATCCAGTCGTTTCAATGGAAACTTTACAATGGGCCCGTTGGATGCACACGCAAAGAATTACATTGGTTTTATCGCACGATCGACCATTACCAAAGTATTTGCATCAAGCAAATCAAAATGGAAGATTTCAATGGATTCAATGTCGTCAAGCTGCCGCTATTCTATATGCCATGTTGAAAACTTGGGCAACATTTGTGCTAGTTGAGAATCACACATATGTTCAGTTTATATACAAAGAAGTAGAAAAGCCACCAGTAGCATTTTCATTAATACGCGTTAATTGTAAGGCACTCTGTGTCGTCTTAAATATTGCATTCACGGGTGGGACCGAGGGTGGTGTCAGGCATAATGTCTTAGTCGATCTTATTGAAAGATTATCTCAATTGACTTTGCCAAATAGACCAATGGAATATCGTGAAACACTTTGTTGCACAGTCATACACAAACCTTTAGAGAAGATCTTGATACGTTATGAACGTGTACCTACCGATCCAAGTACTATAATATTTCCTGATATTGCACATACAAATTCAAATAGAAATCCATCGATATTGACCAACAATCATACTACGACGCTATCAAGATACTTGTATCACAATCGATGGTTGTGGCATGTGAAACGACCATTTGTACATATCGTACCTGGTATTACCTTACCACGATTGAACATCACAGCGATTGCTAGGATTCTCTCAACTATTACAAAGTAAATCTTTTTGATAGATCATTCCAATATCTAATTGTGCTTCGATTTTTATTCACGCGTCTCTCTCTCTCTCTCTCTTTTATTAGGATGCGTTTAGAGGAAGGCTTTTATTTCGCTTATTCGGCAGCTGGAATCATAAATATGGTACTGGAAATAAATATGCAAGGTCTTGGAAAAAATTCTGAACATTTCCCGTGCATCATACAATATATCATATTTCCACCTCAAATTGTACCGAATACAACCTTAGAACCGGATCAATCTGACGAAGATACTGACGAAGGTATTCTATCATTGATCAGACAGACAGGATTTGTTATTAACAAACAAAAAAATAACAAAATCGTAAAATTCGTAGGTACAGTGGACGGTGATCTTAGCACAGAAGACTGCGAGGGATCTGGTGATTTTCAAATAATCACAGAAATTTGGATCGAACCGCAATATGGTCACGTAGGCATGTTGACCAGACGTGCCGATGAATTCATGCATTCTCTGCAATATCATCAACTTCCTGACGCGGTAAGTGTCGTGTCGACATTAATATTAATTTTCTTTTTCGTTTTTCCTTTTTCCTTTTTTTTTATACATTTATCATTTCCCATTGTTAATAGTTTTCTTTTATTACCTGACACACACGCACACACACACACACACACACACATATATATATATATATATATATGTATACATGTATGTATAAATCGTTTTATATTTCGATGAATTTAATTCGTCGAAATGCACATTCAATCACCAGGATATCCTACGTGTTTAAATCGATAAAATGAATCTAAGTACTTGAGTTAAAATGTTTCAAGAATGATAACGTATCAGTGTATAACATGTTCCTGTGATAGAGACGATTACGTAGGATTTCTTAAGAAAGTGGAACGTCGTAATCGAAATAGATTTATTTCGAAGTCGAAGAAAAAGATTATGTCGATTAATAGCTTCTTACATTGTTGAATTTATTTCAAAATTTTCTGTCGTCTTAATTGGTATGCAAGGAAGAAGAATAAGAAGAAGAAGAAGAAAAAGAAGAAGAAGAAGAAGAAGAAAAAGGAAAGAAAATGAAGGAAATTTGGAAACATTAAAAAAGTTCTTCTCGTCGAAATTTTTAAGTAACTCGGTTGCACTCGATTGACGACGATGACAAGGAATAATTTGAATTCTTATCGTCGGACAAATCTCTCATAAACGAATTTGAAATGATACGATGAGCGTAACCTTGAAGAGGTAACACGCTGCGAACTTTGTAATGAACATTATCAGAAACAATATATCGTGGATTAAGAAAAGCAAAAGTTCAGTCACGTCGTTGTTATCGTTGAGATATGCTTTTGAAGTACCTCCTATCTTTACCTTTGATAGGATAGCAAAGATAAAGAGAAAGAGAGAGGTAATCGTAAGAAATAATAGAAATAAAAGAAATAAATGCTTATTTTCTTCTCGACGTTTATGTTAGAATTTAATTAAAAGAAAATTATTTTTCCGTGCGGGATTATGGACGTCGCAAAAAAAAAAAAAAAAAAAAAAAAGAAAAGAAAAGAAAAGAAATGAAAAAGAGAGAAGAAAAAAAGAAGAAAAAAGAAAAAGAAAAAAAACCAAGAGAAGAATCAAATAAAGATAGCACAATAATTTCTCATACTCGCGTCCCGTTTTCTTTATCTTGAGCTAACTTGTGTGCGATAAGACGTTTGAATGGTAACGTATTAAAGTATATTTCGACCTAGAGGGACTGTAAGAGGTTTATTTTGCTAGGAACTTGCTCTCTTTATCAACTGGTAAGCATTTACCGATACTCATATCAGAGATTAAGTTCCGTTATATATTTCATCATTTTAATCTAGATATGATTGGTAAAGGGAAAAAAAAAAAAAAAAAAAAAAAAAAGAGAAAACAAAAAGAAAATAATAAAAAGAACGAAAAACGGAAGAAAAAAAAAAGAAAAGAAAAGAAAAGAATATGTTTCACACGAGCAAAGAATTGATACGTTGAAGTTTTTAATATCACAATTGTTCCCATATATTTTTCTTTATTTTTCTACTTTTTTTCATTTATTTATTTATCTATATACGTAATCATTTCAAACAAAATATATCGAGTCAATCGGATTCTTTTTTTTTTTTTTTTATGAAACGAAAAAAACAATATGGACATAAATGTTCGCATAGGAATATCACATTATATCGAAATATAGGTCTCGTAACAAAGTGCGAATAGCCGCTACTTTATCACGGATCTTATCTCTTCTTTCATTTCTGATAAAGACACTTGTCTAAGTTAACAAGTGCATCGATTTTCTCGAATTGTTTTTCGAACATCATTTTTCTCTCCCTCCCTCCCTCCCCTCTCTCTCTCTCTCTCTCTCTCTCTCTCTCTCTCTCTCTCTCTTTCTCTTTCTCTTTCTCTTTCTCTCTCTCTTTTTCTCTCATATATCTAAGAACAGAATAATAATTATTTAAGGGAGAAAAAGAAGAAAGTTACTCCAGCGCGAGTATGCATAATATTCGTTCGATGCATAATATAGATAAATGTTAATATCTGAATTAACACTCTTCAAGGATATTTGAATTTTATAACGATATCAGGACTCTTATCAGCAATCGATATTTGTCGAAGCGTTGATCGAACCGATTAAAATATAAAAATATCCGGAACGATATCCTTCAATTTCCGAAAACTTTCGTATCTTTGAGTTTAACGCGTAATATCTCCCGACGTATAGATTCAACTGATAAGAACTGATTTATCTATTTTTTGTTCCCTCCTCATCATCATCATCATCATCATCGTCATCATCATCATCATCATCATCATCATTATCATCATCATCATCATAATCATCATTATTATCATCGTCGTCGTCCTCGTCGTCAACATCATCATCGATCTTTTCACTTATATTCACAGTTTTTATTTTTTACAAAGTTTATTGGAATAAAAAATTCTTATTTATTTATTTATTAACATTCACCGTTTATGACAAATTCCATTTTTGTTTGTTATTTTGAAAATATTATTATGATCCTAAGAATGAGAAGAAAAAAAAATATATATATATATATATATATATATATATATATATATATATATATAATTTCTCTTGATTCTCTTTTTTCAACCATTTCTTTTTGTACAATGAGTCAAAAAGAAAACTTTATCGATAATTTTATAAGATAGTCGTCATTGGTTTTGGCCCGTCTTATGAAAATTGAGGATGGAGTTAGAAGAGTGATATATCGAAGAATACCAATTTAATACGGAGACATTTTATTGCAATATTAAAGTACATATATACGTCTTTTTTTTTGTTAACCGGTTGAAGAGAAAGGAAAACAAAAAGAAAAGAAAAGAATAGAGAGAGAAAAAGAGAGAGAGAGAGAGAGAGGAGAGAGAGAGAGAGAGAGCAAATGTCTGCTACGAAAGTAATCGATCTTTCCATCGATCTATCGTCCATCGTTTCATACCTACCTGATCATGATCAAGAAGGAACATGGAATTTTTCTTTTTTAAAATCACCCAATCATTATCGCTCCAATTTAATGATAATGTTTATAGTACTGAAGGTAAAAAAATTGAAATGAAAAAGATTTAAACGATTAAAGAAATAAGAAAAGTGAACATAAAAAAGTAAAAAAAATAAAAAGAAATAAAAAAAAATAAAAAAAAAAAAATAAAAAAAAAGAGAGAGGAAGAGTGAGAGAGTTGGGGGACGACTCTGTCCATCGCGATGTGTCGTTATCGTTATCAGGGTGGGGCTTCGATATCGATGAGGGCCTCCCTAACGGGATTTTCCTATCAGTTGTCTCTTGGCACGGTTACTTGCTTGTTTGCGCGCGCGCGCGCGCGCGCACGCACTCACTCACTCACTCACTCACTCACTCACTCACTCACTCACTCATGTACAAACCCTCTTACAATCTTAACACGTAAATGGTCAAATATTATAGATAAATTCTTGTATATGTATGTCTATGTTTGTGTGTGTATCACACACATCAAACTCTTTCTCTCTCTCTCTCCTCTGCTCTTTCTTTTTCTATATACATATATTTTATATATATAGGGCCCAATGCACACGTTCTACTAGTACGGCCAACTTGGAGACTCACCTTTTTCGCTTGTAACATTAACGTGATCGACGTCGCACGCGATGAATCTCATTTTTCGAAATTCTCCTGCCAGTTTAGATATCTTTGAAAAGACGATTACGAGAACGATATGACTTTAGTATCATTGTATCGGCGTGTACGAACGAACGAACGAACGAACGAACGAACGAACTTACGAATGTTATATGGACCATCGTTAACGGGAAAATTTCTGTGTGTGAAATAATATCTAAAAGGAAGGAAAAGGGAGAGGTGTGAAATTTTCGAATCGTCGTTTATTTTATTTCATTTTATTTCATTTTATTTTATTTTATTTTATTTTATTTTATTTTATTTTATTTTATCTTATTTTATTTTATTTTATTTTACTTTACTTATTCTGTTTTTTATATTCCTTTTTTTTTTTTTTTTATTTTTATTTTTATGGGGTTTTCAATAATGACTTCGTTGTCGACGAGTCCGTGAAAAGTAAAAAGTATAAGGGAAAGGAAATATCAAAGAAAATTAAATTTATAATATTCGAGGTGATTCTTATTATTCTTCCTTTTTTTTTTTTTTTTTTTTTGTTTTTTTTTTCTTTTGTCATTTCTAATAGCAAAATTTCGATACATTGTGATCAATTAAAAAAAGACAAAGTGATAATCGATTATTGTGAAGAATTATAAAAGAATGAACAAAAGGGAGAATTAGAATAAAATCGTGTACTGACTGAATACAAAAGAAATCTTATCTCGCAATCGATAGAATTTTTAAATCAAATTCATTTTAATAATCGATCGGAGTCAAATGATGTTCTCAATGGATTTTTTTTCACCATACTTTGCATTATCATCGTAGGTAGTGAACAGCTGATCGAAGGGATTGAGGATGATCGGCCATATACTTCTTACACGTACTTCTTCTTCTTCTTCTTCTTCTTCTTCTTCTTGCCAAGTTTTTGTGCAGTGTTAAAAAGAAAAGAGAAAGAAAGAAAAGAAAGAGAAAGAGGGATATAGCGAGCGGGAAAAAGGGAGAGATAGATAGAAAGAAAGAGAGAGAGAGAGAAAGAGGGAAAAAGGTTTGCCCGACCCTCAGTTGGAAGTGAGGATCTAGGCAGTGAGTAATAAAAGCTCTGATAACTTGCCAGATCTAACTCTTCCAGCTCAAGGTTGTGCGGATTATCGTCGTCGATCATCGAAATTGATTCTTCCGACTTTCTTGATCCAAGGAATATGATCTCGCGTCTAAACAAGAATAAAACATATATATATATATATATATATATATATATATATATATATATATATAGAGAGAGAGAGAGAGAGAGAGAGAGAGAGAGAGAGAGATAAAAAAAATAATTATAGATCTACACGCTTTGGAAACAGGTGTCTAGGTTTAAGTGGAGAAGTGGTCTCTACGCTTTGTTAATTAAGTGAGATTCAACTCCTCCAACTTATTCCTGGTTCTTCCTTGTCATCGTCCAATCGAAAATCTAATCGACTGTAATTATTAAATCCATATCAAGGATCGAAATTTTCAAGCGAAATTCATCATAGATTAAAATTTAGGATATTCTTTAAAAATTTATTATTATCAAAAGTGATATTAATCGCACATTTAATCATGGATTAGAACTTTACACGATCTTAGCTTAGATTAAGTCCTTTTAACTAAGAACGAATGAAAAATACGAATAAAAAAATAAAAGAATCTCTGTAATTTTTTATTCCGAGCAAGCTTAACTCGAACGAACCGCATCGTATATGTAGACAAATTATAACAAATCGTTTATGAAAATTATTAATTATTTAAAATAAATTATTTATATACAGATATCTTGGGAAAAGAGAGAAAAGAGAAAAAGAAAAGAAAGAATGAAATATTAAAACAAAATTAACAATTTTAATTAAGAATAATAAATGTAACTCGTATGTATATGTGTGTGTGCGTGTGTGTGTTTAAAGCGATGTTACCACTTTCGTTGTTATTTATTTATTTATTTATTTATTTATTTATTTATTTATTTATTTATTTATTTATTTACTTTCATGCTTTTGTATAACCATAAAAAAATATACATATATATATCCTATCCTGGCAATCGACTAAGTACTACTTTACACGCATTAATTCACAATTCAACGTTACTTCTTTTATTTGTTTGTTTACGTTATAAAATTTTTTATTTATTTTTCCCTATACATATGCATTATATTTATAATATCTATATATTATATATGATCGATATAATGATGATAGATCGCTCGCATAGACGAAGAATGTGTAAACGCTCTGCTAACTCTCGAGTACCTGATTCAACTCTGTCAAGTAACGGCAATGGAAAATGGGAACGAAGTTATTTCTGGTCAGGGCTTTCAAACTTTAAGGACGAGCGATCGTAGCGTAGATTCTAATGGACACGCGAACACGACAGGATGCTTCAAAGGATCGACGATGATCGACGAAAGGATTCATCACATGCATTTTACCTTCGATGCTCTCAGCATACTACCTAAGTGCCAACAAGGCGAACTCTTGTTCTCCATGTTTGCTAATGGTTCGAGTTGGATCTTCTTCTTTCTTTTTATTTTTGTCCGATTAGAATTTCATCGACGATTCTAAAATTATTATTATTATTATTATTATTATTATTATTATTATCTTTTTTCTTCCTCTTAGTTTTCTTTTTTTTTCGATAATAATAAAATAGTTTAGTTTGAACCGATGTATAGCGTATCGTGATTTTTATAATAACGGTAACATAGATTAAATTTTCCTTTTTTTTTTTTTTTTTTTTCCTTCGTTTCGTAAGAATGTATTACGTAGCAATCACGTTCTTTATCTGATCGGATTTTAAGACGATTCTAAAATTATTATTATCTTTATTCTTCAAGATTTTTTTTCTTAAGTAATCGCGTCCAAATTTATAACGTACAGTGATCTTTATAATACTTTTTTTTCATTGTCTTTAGAATGATTAGAATTTTTTTTTTCATTTATTTATTTATTTATTTCGTTATCTTTATTTAATGAAAACTGATATTTTGATGATAATTAAATGACGATTCGTTAGGTTCCGATCATGCCGAGGAAGGAAGACAAAGTGCTAACAAGATTCTAATGGAAGGATTTCTCAAACGCGTTAAACATTTACATAATAAAGAACTTCAATTGACGAGTACGCAGTCGCAAAAATTTACCGAGATGCTTTTGAATAGACCTCGCGAGGAGGAATCTAATTTGGCATATTTTTCGAAAGGTAAACGACAACGTATGACGTTTCTACGTTGCTTTATTAAAAAATATCGTAGTAGTAGTAGTAATAGTAATAGTAGTACATTAAAAAAGAAAAGAAAAGAAAAAGAAAAATTACGCGTTAGAAATAGGAAAAAAGAAAAAAAAAAGAAATAATTCAATAAAAATAATTACAAATGTATGACGAAATATTCCTTTTGATTAATTTCACAATGGAAGGAAAAAAGGAAAAAGAAATAGTTGAATTTCTTTTCAGAACGATATAAAAAAAATGAGATTCCTTCAGATTATCATCCTCATTGGCGTTGCTTCGTTAAAGGCATAAGCCCGACCCACGTGATAATGACTATATTGCCAGCATCAGAGAAGGACGTCTATCTAATAGCATTTCCTCAAAATCAAAACGAAAGTGATTTAAGCAATAGAAATAGCTTAGAGGAACGTCAATCGACGAACAATGACATTAACGAGACTAATTCCTCTGACAATATATACGAAAAAAAGTCTGACTCGTTCGAACAAACCTCATCGGGCAATTCTAATTCTAATCGATCTAATACACCTCTCGACAACGCTAAAACCATCGAGTTCGAGGGTCTTTTAATTCCTGTTTACGTTTACAATTGTTCATTGGCATTATTGATCGATGCGTTGATCGAAAAATTGGAATCACCACGTAACAAGGATATTTATCAGGATCATACGTTTCGCGTTGGTCAAAAAGATCGTGAAGAGTTTTTTCATTCAAAATTTATTAACAATATGAAGACCTCGTCACCCGAACCAAAAAGCGAAGATTCGGATAATGCAACAAGCGGTAGGTTCATTTATATAGAACGAATTAAAATTAAAAAGAAAAATTATAATCGTCAGATAAATGAATAAATAGTGAAGTGTCATAACATAAAGATAATAATTGTATTTATTTATTTATTTGTTTTTCTTCTTTTAGATCAAAAAAGTCTGATGGAACATTGCAAGATGTTAAACTTCGCCCATTGTCATTGTTACGTAGCAGCAGTTTACAAATCTTTAGCACTTCAGAAACCGCTCAGTTACGAGGACATGGAAGCAGCAGTCGAATTATGCGAGGAAAGTTTGATCGAAATCGATATAACTAATTATTTACAATCTGTATGCAGACATTTGAGTACATCCCAAGATGGTAACACGTTTGGTCAATTGAAGAGTAACGTTTGCTATGACGTCAAACCGTTGCACAATTTGATAAAAGACAAGTTCGAGGGTATAATAACTGTTGCGTTCAGACCGGTACCAGCTCATTCAGAATTTTATTATTGCTCGCCATTGTGGATTTCGAAAAAGACCACCGTATGTTATTTTCCATGTTTAGATTTCATAATTTTTTTTCTTTTCTTTTTCATGAACTCTATCAATTAATATTACTTTTAGGGTCGAGTTAATTCAGAGAGATCAGACAGTGACGATGATTTAGAAACGTTCGCGTTTCATTCGGAAATCAATTGTAAATTAGACGACTCCTCTTGCCAAGGTATCATTTTATTACGTTCTAGGATAATTATGAATCTTATTTGTATGTCGTTGATCGATTTGTAGGAAAGGAAGATGGAGATGCAACGAGTACGAATGATTTTAGAAAATTACCAAATTGCGTTTATGCTGATACATTTAATGACGACGAGTTACGAGAAGACAATATATCCGATAAGGAAGAACCACTTTTCTTACGATTAAGTTGTTCGGTATATTTTCGTTCAGGTTTGAAAAGTACACCTGTCAATTTACTACCGACTTGTTTCAGCGAGATCGTTCAAAGAATGGACGTTCAGAAGGATGAAAATGAGGCAGATATGAATTTGAATAATCTTAAGATTTCCTTAGGCATAATATGTTTGAATTTACCAAGAGAAGTCGTTGACGTTACTGCGAAACGTTCTAGAAACGTGAAAAGTAATAATAACTTTTATGACTCGGCTCTCGAGAACGTTCACGTTGAGTACGAACGTAATTTGACTAACGAAAAGAAGTCAGAAAGTTTGCCGGAAAGTATGAAACATCTTCCACTTTATCAGCACAGTGCCATCACCAGTTTGACCTATGAAATCGAATGGCTGCTGCAAGACGAAACGGCTACGGCACTTTTGGATCGATCACCACCAACCGAAAGGACATTAAAGTTTGTAGCTCGTCACGTCTCAGAGTCTACCGAACGAACGAGTTGTTCTATGGACAAAGTGCCGCTTCATTTCGTATTCCCTTCGGAGAATAGCGTTACGAAGTTTTTAGAAGAGTTAAAAAAATTGCAAATCGATCGTTACTGCATTCAGCAAGAGGGTTCGCTATTTTATTTTATTAAAAATGCGGAAGACCCATTCGAGGTGGCTGCCGATAATGAAAAAGTTTCAAGTTTGAAGGATCATGCGTTAATCAGGAAAGGTAAAATAAAAGATAGGATCGTTACGATATATTCATAAGATAATTCATACGAAGAGATGATAACTTTATTGAAAGTTAATTATATTGGAAGGAATGATTAATTTCTTTTTTTTTTTTTCTTTTTCCAAATTTAATTTAACTTAACGAGCGTATACAAACGTTATTGCAGACGATACTATCGAAAATATCGAACAAAACGTGTCTGTGGAAGTTCGTAATTCTGGCAGATTCGACACGGCCGATCCACCGGGTTGTTATTCCGACATTTCTAGCATAGGTGAAGGTAAAATAGGTACGGACGATGGTTATGAGGGTGATAGTAGCAACTCCGAAGACGATTTGCAATGGTTGATAGAACTTGACAGACGTAGAGATTGCCTTCCAAATTTCTGGCTAATTTTGCAGGTCGAAAGTAGCCACGTCAATGTATATTTTCACTGCAGGTTTGTTAACAATATGTCCTATGTATTTTCATTTGATATTGTTAATTATCCTTTCGTTCTTGTTAATTGATCATTCTCTGTTGAAAAAGATTTCTAGAACTGGTCTCGCCCGAAGTAGATTGTTACAAGCAAATACAAACGATGCTGGTGACGCAATTGAAAGTGATATGTCGTCGAGTGAACCAATACTTGCTTCTTCAAAATCTTCACGATACTCGCACCTGCGACGTACTTTTGGAACCGGAAGTAAACGAGGATCACGTTTGGAGAGGCGATACTAGCAGCGAGTCAGGTGGTTCATTACAGAGCAATAGCTCGATCCTTAACTTTACAGCGGGTATGTTCCGTTGTCCTGTAGTTTGGGAAGTGCCATTTTATCTGCATCCTCGTTTGAAAACCGGACCAGGAAGATCTGGTCTCTCTAGAGGTATAAAAGCGCTCCATGGTGTTTTGAATTGGTTCTCGGTAAACAATAGGAGTAACATGTTCGTTTATCAAGAAAATAATAAGAACGTGTTTTACTTGAGACTTCACGAACAGACCAACGATGGGAAGCCTCTTCAGAACAAGCTTTCAGAGAGCGATGAGAAACTTGCGGTTTCTAGGAGCAACAGTGCAGCTTCGTTGTCGCAAGCTAAAGGGATTGACAGCGCCAACGATCATTCTCTGTCTAACGATACAAGACCCAGAGTCCGATCTTTCGGTGAAAAAGAATCTGACATATTGAACAAGGCTGGGGATTCGATAATATTGAAGGTACACGGTATATCCGATGCTGGACCTTTGGTAAAATGCGATCTCGTGCAAGTTTTACAAAATCGTCTTGACGATGCCGTGTTCGAAGTATTGTCCGTAATGTTAGCGCGCAATCCTATGTGCAAATTGACACCGGCCGACGTTCACTTCATTCAAAAACCATATAAAAATCCTGAATCCATAGTACAGTTATCCGTCCAACCGCATTGCCTATTACACATGGCAGCGTTAGGACATTATCTCAGACAAAATTTATTACAATTTCTTTATATACCAAAATATACCGATCACAGAACCTGTTATCACTTTCAAGATTATTCTCAGCCAGAGGGTTCCACCAACAGGGTCGCCGAATCTGATATATTTTTATATAATCAAAGCCCATCGAGCGGTAGCAAAGGTATAGCTTGCATCGCTTTGGCAATTGCCGATTCCAAGAGCGAAACACGTCAGATCGACGAGGCATTGTGCGAAACGAATCTTCGTGAACGCTTGAAGAGCGAGAATTTTGAAAATTTAGTATCTACGTCCATTTGTACGAATAAGAGTAACGCTAAACAGCTGATAGAATTTAGAATATGGAAACAGGGTCGGGTCAATTTAGAGGCATTGCTTCAAAAATTGTGCGCTGCTGTCAGATACGCAACTTGGGATTTGGTTACGGAATACAATCTTTTGTCTACTGCTCTCACCGAACCATTGGAATCTATCGATAAAGACAATTCGACGGATGATAAGGAAACTTTTCAACAGAACAAACAGATTCAATCGAAGGATCCTGAGAATATCGTCATAAATCAATACGAATTTGGCGAGGAAGGCAAACTCAATGAGATTTATCATACGATATTAACTAAATGGTTTAAATATGCTTTGGACGTTGGTGTACCCGCTGTTAAGAAACACGAGGTTATAATTCATCATAGACACTCGATTCCCGTTATTGTCAGAGAATTGCAGAATTTAATACGGGGCCACGCACCTGATACATCTAGCAGAGCATTCGTTTTACGCGATCGTCAGCCATTTCTCAGTGAAACAGTCACCTGTACGCCGAATCTCTTAGCGTTCTGTGAAAATACCGAGGCTAGAAAAAGATGGGTTACTAACGTTAACGAACGCGAGAGAACGTTATCTCCTGTTTATGTTTCGTGCGATTTTAGTAAACACGAGCAAGGAACTTATACGAATTGTATTTTGATCGCCAGAAATTTTTATCAATGGAAGGTTTCCTTTGGTAAGACGATCGAAGAGGAATTACTCGTTCCCAAAGGTAGAGAAAAATCATTATCAATTATTACTCGCATATGTTTGTAATGTAAAGCTATGATATATGTGTACATACATACATACATATATATATATATTTTTTTTTAGATCAAAAATTACTGCAAAAATTCAATCCATTGATACTACCGTCCGACTTTGTACCAAGACAGCGGATATTATTAGCTGAAATCCAAAGTGGCAATGTAAATTATCATATTCTTGTCCTCCGAATAAGAATTCTTCTCGATATAATAATAATAAAAAAAAAAAAAAAAAAAAAAAGAGAAGAAAAAAAAAGAAAAAAAAAAAATAAAAAAAAAAGCAAGAACAAGAAAAAAACATGTTTATATCATTTCAGATAACGTTTTATATGTACAATTGGTCGAAAGAGAGATCAGAAAAATTTATCAAACAAACTACGAGTTTGGGTACTTGGCTGTCATCGAGGTCGCAACTCTTCACGAATATAATAATGCAAAAGTTGGGTATATTTCATCATCAGCCAACGTCGAATTATCAACAGGGCGAACAAAATAATACGCAGTATTATCAAATCACCGATATGGAGAGTCTAACGAAATTTCCTCACGCCTCGCACGGTGAAAATAAATCAAGTTCTAAGCAACATGGTAGGAGTAATCCTTTGCCATGGAATCAGCTGGTCGGACAAGCTACGAAAGAAACGGAGAGCAATGTTTATCATTTGAACGATGATATTGATCCTGTCGTGAAAACGGCATACGACTTGCAAGATTTTCGTCATCGTGAAAGAAAAGCCAAAGGTTTGCCTAATGAAACTGTTGCGTGTGTATGTATGCAATCATCAATGTTCTATCATGTCGATCCAAAGAGTATTAATAATTTTTTTTTTTTTTTCCTTTTCTTTTTTTTTTTTTTTTCATTTGCTTTTTCATTTTTATACAGATATATAATTTTATTTATCTTTCAGAGGATATGAACAGATTATATACGATATGGCAGAATCGTAGTTCTGCCTCGAATATACCAGTTTGTTTCGACACATTGAACACGTTCAAACAACATTCTCGTTTGATACACTTCTGTCATACGCCTTTATTATTTTTACCAACGTGGCGTTTGCAGTCGGCCGCTACGAGAGATCACTCGTTAACGCCGCCGTGTTCTCTTGTCTCTAGTAACGTTGGTCAACAAGCGAACGAACAGACTCAATCGAAAGAGGACTCATCGAAGGACGTCATTGTGAAATGGCATAGAGAGCTTTGCAACTCGATGTTGACAGAATACAAACAGTATTTACAAATTTTAGGATTCAGTTCGATTCAAGTCGAATCGCAAGACAAAACGTATGCTGAATTATCTTTCTTTCTTTCTTTCTTTCTTTCTTTTTTCCTTTTCTTCTTCTAAATAATCACCAAATTTTTTCTTTCTTCGCGTGTCGTACGACTCAGGGAGACGGAAAAGACGCCGCATCAGACGCATTATTTAAAGAAATCAATGTTGGGTGGAGTTTTGTTGTTTGAAATTCACTTGGCCCAACCATTTTTCATTGCCAAGTTACGTGTCATCGAATGCAATCGTCTTTCAACGAAAACTAACAGCGCCATAATTAATCAGGTGAGTATTGTTAAATAAACAATCGCATAAGCATCGATTATTTTTATTCTTCTTTCTTTTTTTTTTTTTTTTTTTTTTTTTTTTTTTTGTTTCAACTTACAGTTCGTCTTGAGCTTCGTGGATGCCTGTGATAAAATAAAAATCAATATGCATTTGCATTCGTTCACATACGATTTTCATTTACGTTGCATTCATTCTTACATAGCAGGCAAAGGTTTCTGGTCGTTACAACAGGGTTATCATCTGACTCATTTTCTCGATGATTTTAACAAATATTACAGTAAGGCACCTAACTACGCAAGAAATCTCGTTTACAGCGGTAAGATTTCAATTCTTTCGAAGGTCAATCGACATTGTTCGTCAAATCGTATTTCTTTCTTTTTTTGTTTTTGCCTTTTTTTTTTTTTTTTTTTTTTTTTTTTTTTTTTTTTTTTTTATTTTTTTTCCCCCTTTCTTTTTCTTTCAGACGTGATCAATGTAAGAAATTTAGCCACGCCAGCTCGTATGTTATATACTTATTTATTAGCGCACGAGGAAACTTATGGTATGCGAGCATTCGTTATGTCCAACGAACCTCAAGAATCTCAAGAAGGCGAATACGTTTTGTTTAAACTACAGAGCACACCGTTGGTCAGTTATTGCGACGCCCAAGACACCAGATATATCGACGACTTTGATGTTGCTCTGATAGTTTCTAGAATTGAACAGCCACCGGAGATAGAAAAAACGGAGATAACGTTGAAATATTATTTAATGTTAACGAGTAAACGTGAGCTCTATCCTAAACGAGATTTGGAGAATAATAAGCTTGGGAAATTTCGTACAGTTTATAGCGTTATCAAATTGGGTAACAATTCGCAACCTGGAAATTCTTCGGAATCTAATTCGATTTCAATGGTAGTGCAACCGCCTATTGTTAAAAAAAGTTGTAAACGCGAAGCAAACAATCCAACGGATTCGGATTCACGTAACAGCGATTTAGATTCAAACGATAACTCGAAGGAATCCGATGAGAGAACAACTACGATAAACAATTTGGCACCGACGCCGCCGCCTGTACCAAACTCACCCTTAACGCAAAGTCACAATATCCTTAATACGTCGAGTTCGTCGTCGTCGTCGCCGCAGTTGGTACAGATACGTCAGGAATCCGTAAATTATTTGGGATATTATTCGTCACACGAACAATTGATGCAGCAATTGATCATGTCCCAAGCTCAAGCAGCTAGACAGCACATAATCGATATGATAGAACGTGGTGCTTCCCAATGCAGGACCCACCTGCTTTGGAATAAATTATTCGAAAATAAATCATCCATGACTTATACGGAATTCATGGAATTATGTTCATTGGCTCACGTCGAGCCACTTTCTCATTTGGAGCCTAGGCTAAGTTCGCTAAGCAGCCAACCTGTTTCTTGGTATCAAACTTTGACTAAAGTTCTTCAAAATAAATATCAAGAATATCATAAACAATTTAGTACTGCCGATGGGAATATAACTCATCATCTTATATTACATCATCGTTCTCTCCAAGCGTTTACTATGTTGACGATCGATCTCCATACGTCCAGAGGGGTATAAACGTGTTAATTTAAAAAAAAAAAAAAAAAAAAAAAGAAAAATATGATTCAATCATTTTTTAATCGATCGATAATTTCATACGATTTTTTATTATATTTTTAGGATTTATACGTCGTTTATCGTAAATCCGCCGAAGTCACAAATACACCCGTCAACATGGAAGATGTTTACAGTTTGATCGAAGGATTCATTAATGCCTGTTGTTTCCATTTATGGACTAGTTTGTGTAATCAATGATCAGACGTAAAAAATACTCGAACGATACATCATGGATTTAATACGTACTTACGATTATTCAATATGATCATTAACATCGTATACCATCGTAAAAGTTGACATGTTCTAATCGATACGTTGGTATTCTTGTTATTGCTGTTGTTATAAAACTTTGTCGTTTCATCGATCGTTAATCATCGCTGCCATTGTCGTCGTTATTATTATTAATACTATTATTATTATTATTATTATTATTATTATTATTATTATTATTATTATTATTATTATTATTAAAATCGTCATTAATTGATTTTAAATTTACGCGACTTGTATATAAAGAATACATAGACATTTTTCTGTTACGAACCACTGTCGTCCGTATTCTACTATCGTCCGACATTTTTGGAAATCTTGATAAGAATTACCTGTTTCTGAAAAATTCCATTGGAATCGACGACAGTGTCATTTGGAAATTTTCAAAATAAACCGATTCTCCTACCTTCTCCTCGAACACATATGTACAATACATACATATGCAGATACGTGTACATATATATATATACATGTAGATAAACATGAATACATAGAGAACTAAATCCATCAATCGATGCGCAACTGATTCCCAAAGTATACTTACAAATCTAAGAATCGTAGAATATGTAGAACAAGAGAACACATAATTTATGTAGAATACATATATATATATATATATATATATATATATATATATATATATATATACTCTTTGTGGTATAGAAATTGAAGAAGTATCGAAGGCAGGTTAATTACTAACAAATTAGATTGTCCGGACTTCTTTTTGAGGCTTCCATGAAGGGAATCGAGAAGCCAACCAGGTGACACATCGCTTCAGTATTTTTCTATCCTCCGACTAGGTGAGTATTATTCTAACTCTCTCTCTCTATCTCCGTCTCTCTCTCTTTCTCTCTCTCTCTCTCTCTCTTTCTCTCTTTTTCTCGCGTGCGCGCTCAATCATAATTTTTCTTATTATTTTTCTTCTAATTAATAATCTGTGTAACTAGCGAGTGTGATCGATATTTATTAACTGAGGTGCGTTGTAATTATGTGTTTTTGTGGAAATTTTTTTATCACCCTTCTCCCCTCGTTAACTTCGATGTTTACTTTATTTTTCTAGATAATAGAAATTTCTTTTGAGAAATTTTGACAAGATTAGTTTGTTTGTTCGAAAGAATATTTTGAAATAAATGAAAAGAAAAAGGATGTTTAAGTAAAAAGATCGATGCATCCGGTAATATCGATCGATCACACGTTTTCAATTTAATGAAAAACATAATACGAATGTTCTTGTCTGTTTTTTTTTTTTTTTTTTTTTTTTTTTTTTTTTTTTTTTTTCTATAAAAAGTTAATCGTCCTTTTTTGCAATTATAATAATAAATTAACCATGACCATGATCTTTATAATATCTTTCTCTCTTTCCTTTATTTTTCTTTTTCCTTTTTTTTTTTCTTTTTTTTTTTTTTTTTTTGATAAAAAATTAATTTGTTGTCAGGATCACCAAAAAGGGCGATTGAAAAAATAATAAATTTATTGAAAATGTAATATATTTTATCATACTTAAGAATAACGTGCGACAAAATATATCTTTTAATATCTCAAATGACTCAGATCACTTTCATAATCATTGGCTTATATTTCTTATTAATGATAAAAAAAGAAAAAAAGAAAAAAAAAGGAAAAAAGAATAAATAAAAACGAGTTATTGCTATACGGATCAAGTATACATATGCCTATGCATGTACAAAAAGAAGTATTTCTAGAATTTCTTTAAAAAAAGAAAAAGAAGAAAAAGAAAACAAATCCATTTGTAAAAGTAATCGAGAAACTTTGAAATTTCCTACTTTTCTTAAGATTAGCTAATGATCCAAGACATTTGGCCAAATCCATGAAGATTCTATCTCTTTATCTCAATTTTATCTACCTTTCAATCGCTTTCTTAAGAGACCTGAGGATTCTCACCAACCGAATAGATCCCATTTTCGATAAGAACTGAGAGTGATCGATAAAGATCGAGAGAATGAACGTTTGCTTGGAAGAGAAGGGTTAATATATATGACAGGGATATCAAACACGCGATCTAACATAAATATCTAAATTCTATTATACTTCTTATTGATATAATATTTGTATAAAATTGATTTTTATAATAACGTAAAAAGAAACGAGTTCTGATGAATAATATAATATAAACTTTTCTTATCTACTATTATGCTTGTAATATATGAGGGATCAAGTTACTCGTTAAATATCAGTGTTTGTATTTTCAAAACATTATTGATATTTAAGAAAAGGAAAAAAGAAGGAAAAAAGAAATAAAATGATTTATACATCAAATTAATATTAACAATTTGATCGTATTGTGATTGATAAAGTAATTCCTCAACAAGTAAACATCTTTCAATTGATTCATTTAAAATTGATCGATCGAAAAGTCTAAAAAAATGTTATAAAAAAAAAAAAAATTAAAATTCTCAACCGTCTTATTATCTTCCTGTACCTTAGCACAGACAAAGTGAAAATGAAATTGAGTTGACATCTGATAATAAGAAAATTTAAAAAAAAAAAAAGAAGAAAAAAACAAGAAATAAATCACATATTGAAAAATATTTTGCAAATTCCTATGGATATTAGCTATTTGCAAGATTAATAATAAATTGATGTTTGACGTCATGACAAATTTGTTTGGAAATAAAAAAAAGAAAAAAAAAAATATATATATATATATATATATATACAGAAATAAAGTATGGTTGCTATTTAAAGGGACAATCCTTCAATAAATTGACTACACTCGTATGTGACTTCATCCAAGCACATTCTTTATCTTTTTTCCCACTTTCCATAAATGCGTGTGTCCGAAAGCAGATCGCCCCGACTCTCTCAAACACACACACACACACACACATATTACTCTTCTGTTTTATTGATTTTCCCGCAGAGGCGCAAGCGCTACATCCTCGATTGC
>NC_062202.1:765000-770000 GCF_912470025.1 Vespa velutina
TTATTATTATTACTTTTCTTGGAAGATGTAGTTATAGATTTATTGTTCCCTTAGTTATAACCCATTATCGATAAAATAATTATACACAGGTGTTATTCTCGATATAGAAAATTAACGATTTTCATGTATTTGCGTATGAGTGTGTGTGTGTGTGTGTGTGGCGTCTTACAGACTTTCTCCTCTTACTAGCATATTTCTCTCTCTCTCTCTCTCTCTCTCTCTCTCTCTCTCTCTCTCTCTCCTCTCTCTTTTTCTCTTTTTAGAGACTATCATGGCTCTTAAAGTGCATTTCTATGTGTTTTATGTATGTGTGTGTATGCAAATACACACATAAATTGATGCTTCTTCTCACCCTTATCCTAAAGAAATCATTATGAAAGTAGGATAAATTTGCCTTTAACTATCACGAATAGGCGAAATAGGAAATGGTAATATCATCTCAAATACGAGTAGAACGATAGGTGAACGTTAAGTTCGAGTTGAGGTCGAGCGATCTCAACGAGAGGCGCCATTTTAAGGTTCTTTGTATTACGAAGGATTTTGTCTTCTTCGTATCTTTTTTTTTTTTATTTTCCTTTCACTTTTTTTTTTTTTTTATTTCAGTTCCAACTTAGGAAATCTTCGCACTTTAAAATGACGGACGACAGCCGACGTATGGGTAGGGACACATCAACGTTATATTTTATTTTATGTATTTTCTCTTTTAATTGCAATATATTTTTTTTTTTTTTTCGTAATAAAAAATATAATTTTTATCTAATCAGTAGTACAAAAACAAAAATAACAACAATAACAATGATGATGATAATAATAATAATAATAATGATAATAACAATTTTTAATGGTATTTATTTTTTATAATAAAAAATGAATGGTTTCATTCACAATAGAATTTATTTTTGTTTATTTTGTAACTTAATATATTTCCTATATAAATTTTTCTATTTAATTCTAATACTTAGGTGTGTATTTGTTTGTTTCTTTTTTTTTTTTTTTGTTTTGTTTTGTTTTATAACAAGAAATATAATTTCGACCCAATCAGACGAACAATCATAATATTTATTATATTTAACTTTTAATTGCATTTGTGTTTTATTTTTCTTTTTTGTGTTATTATAATAAAAGTCATTATTAGAAATAAATATTTATTTTTATCAAAATTTATAATATTTGTATATATATATAACGTACTTAGTAAGTAATAAATTTTTTTAATTATTGATCCAGTTGTAGTTGGTAAGCGTCTATAGTATTGCTTTGGAACGTTCACGTAACGTTCACCGAACACGTTTTCTTTCGCGAGTTAGTAGTTCTTCCTTTAAAGGGAAAGCCATCGACCGATAGAAAAAGAATCCCGTTTTCTGCCACTCGTTTCCGGACATCGTAAAATGTCGGTTGTTACGACGTTTAACGCAAAGAAGGTAGATGCGATTGAAAACGATTAGACAGGACCAAAAGGACTCATTGTCCTTTTCGATAAAATAAGGAACATTTTTAAAATGCCAATTAACGTACCCTAGTTCGTCCTACATTATCACGACTCTTTTGTCTCGTTCTTATCGATTTTTTTCTTTTCTTTTCTTTCTATATCTCAAATACTAGAGAAAGAGAATAGAAAAGTATGTGAAAAGTATGTATGCATACACATATATATATATATATATATATATGTATATATATATATATATATGTATATATATGTATAGATATGTATAGATATGTATGCATGTCCATAAGTACATAATCGAGATAAGACAAGAGAGAATAAGTTTCATCTTATTTTAAAACAGAAATTATGTTTCTTAACTATTTAGAAAGTCGATCCTTATTTTATTATCTTCGAAACGCTCTTTAACTTTTTTAAAAATTCTTTTCTTCTTTTTGATAAAATCGTAAAAAACACTGCAATTTTTTTTTTTTATTATTATATTATATTATGTACAATTTATTAATTATATTAATTATATTATATATATATATATATATAAAAATTTGATTTTCTTCGCTCTTTCTTTTTTCTCTCTTTCTTTCTACCCTTAATTATTACACCCACAGAGATTTTTATCTTTAAAATTTGTTATTAATCACATATCGATGTGAATGAATTACTACTATCGGCATATTTTAAGCACATTAAATATTTTCAACCAAAACAATATTCTTTTAATTTTAATCAGAAGGTCAACTTGTCCCTTATTAACATATGACATTTCCCCGATTGAATTCATTTCCAAATATTTCACGGAGAAAGACGGAAAGATTCGGAGTGGGAGAGGAAGCGAGAGCAATAAAAAAGAGAAAGAAAGAAAAATTCAGATAAGGATGGCGATGACGTTATTAGCTCGGTCATTTGTAATTATACAAACATTTGCAATCGACATACGCATTTATCACGAATGTTAAACAAGATTTATTTAATATGGCGATTGGCTCGTTATCTTACCAATTTATTTCACGGAATTTAACATTTTAACGTGCGAAATCCAATCTAATTGTTCCTCTCAAAAGCATTCATTATATATAGTACAAGTTTTCACGTCGATATTGTGAGAGTTTCTCGTAGACGTAAATCCTCTCTTTCTCTTTCTCTTTCTCCCTCTTTCGCCATTGTTCTTTCATTTATCTTATGCGATTTTATCTTCTAACTCGATTCCTCACGATTTGTAATAAGTTACGAACGATTATTGAGAAACGTGATTCTACTGTCGATGCTGTGACTATCGATTTAACCTAACTATTTATATACGACACAATATACTGGTTATCTATAAATTTTGAATATATTTATAAAAAGAAATGCAGAATAATAAGCGTCTGGCACTACTTTCGTTGGATGACGTTCGTTCTTTCTTTTCTTTTTCTTTTTTTTTTTGTTTGCTTGTTCGTTTGTTTGTTTATTTATTACCAACGAGCGAGCACTTTGATGAAATTATTCTTCCAAACGTTAAATAATCTTCTCTTAACCGTGAATCGATCTGCTAACGGAGATCCAGTATCGCGATGATTCAGAAACGAATAAAAAAGGAAATCGAAGATATCGTGACGATGATGAAGAAGAAAAAGAAGAAGAAGAAGAAGAAGAAGAAGAAAAAGATATCCTTAAAGAGAATCATGCCGAGACGAGAGTCGAGAGGTAATCTTGGTGAAAGGATAATTTAAAATAAAGATTTAAAAAAATATCTACGAACGACGATGGTACGGACGATATTTTTATAAAAAATCTTTTAACGATTCGTTCTTACTTAGAAAAAGTGTGATAGAAAAATAAAAAAGAACTTCTAATCTATACATTATGAAATTTATTATCTCTCTCTCTCTCTCTCTCTCTCTCTCTCTCTCTCTCTCGTTCGTTCGTCATTAAAATTATAATTTATTTATTGTATTAAAATATATATTCTGCTAAAATGAAACAGAACAAAACAAAAAAAAAAGAAAAGAAAAGAAAAGAAAAGGTACGGACAATTGAATAAATACCAAATAACGATTTATTCCTGTTATTGGAGGAGTAAATAAAAAAAAAAAAAAAAAAAAAAAAAGAAGACAAAAAAAAAAGAGAGAGAGAGAAAAACGAAAGAAAGAAAACGAAAATGGCACCAAATTTTTTTTTAGAAAAAACGAGATTCCTCGTTGGCGGTGGCATTCCAAATGGGCGAAGATGGAAGGAGGTAAAGAGGGAAATAATCTTTTATTCTCTACAACGTCGTTTAAAGAAAGAATGAAGTACTCGGCTCTCTCTCTCTCTCCCTCTCTCTCTCTCTCTCTCTCCCTCTCTCGTGAAAAGTTAGATTCGTGGCTAACGTTTGTGTTGCAGACGGTGAATACGACTCTCCTTGAACGCAAAAACGGAGTTAGAGTCCAGGTAGTACACCCTTTCACCGGGCGCGAGAAACGAAACGACAGGGACGCGACGCATACTAGACACGTCGTCTATGGTGTGCAGCCACGTTTCGAGAGTCCATTCTACCAAGACGGCAACTGCCGTTTATACGCCAGTCCATATAGCTATAGACTATATTTACGCTATACTATTTTCTAAGGATTGGAATGAACGCACTATTCTGCTCTCTAAAGTGAGAGAGAGTGAGAGAGAGAGAGGACAACTAGCTTTTGCTAGCAAGATATTTGTTGCTAGCCTACGGCATTCTCAACGGCCTGCTACGAGATTTCGTATCGTGATATATTATGTATATATATATATATATATATATATATATATATATATCGAGATTAAGGATTATTTTATACTTCCGCAAAATACCATTCACTTGTACGTTTTACTATAACTACAAAGAGATTTTCTCATAAATAATATCTATGAGAACCTAGAGACTTAGATTATCTAACTAACTAAATTGTTTATGTGAAAATTCGATCTAAATAATGTCTATTCTTTCTGTGAGAAATAAAGAAGAAAAAATTTCTTTCGTAACGTACAAATTTCGTTTTTAAAGTTACAAAAAAAAAATTGTTTTCAATTTTCTTTAATATAATATCATTTTATATAATAATTTTCAATAACATTTATATTGATATATATATATATATATATATATATATAATATTTTATGAGTTTAACGTTTAAAGTTTCATTTCGTTCCTTTGTCTACTATTCTCGAAGTTCGGTCGAAGTATACTGTCGGCTTCAACGTTGTGTCCATTCGCCTGGTTAGTCGCCTAAACGGGCAATGCAATGACTATAGATAAGTGCGAGGGAGGCCAGGATGCCACGTAGCAAAACCGATACCCTACTCTCTACGAGTGAATCTTCAACAAGGAATATAATATTTGCATACACGTCCATTTTTTCCTTACATTTTGAATATATTTACGAATTTTTCTTTCTTTCTTTTTCTTTTTTTTTTTTTTTTTTTTTTATCGCACATCATATTGACTCTCGATTGATTATTATCACAGGAGATCATTGACTTGTATTAATTAATTTTTTTCCTTATAACTTTTTCTGAATTTCCTATGAGATAATTGCAAAAGCAACATTCTTT
>NC_062202.1:775000-790000 GCF_912470025.1 Vespa velutina
TCTCGTTCTCTCATTTTTTCTCGCATTCGCACAGACTCATTTTTTACTCCTTTATATCTACGTTCGATCTAACTCGGATCAAATACTATTGACAAATCTCTTTCATTTCTATATCTTTTATTAGCGCGCGCACGCGCGCGCCTTCCATTTTTCTCAATCGGTTAGATTTTTGTCAGATTTTTCCTCCTTTTTTTTGTTTTGTTTTTCTTTTTCTTTCGTCGTTGATTTTCTATTTTCTCTCTCTCCCTCTCTCTCCCTCTCTTTGGTAGTTCTTCTTTTTTTCTCTCTCTCTCTCTCTCTCTCTCCTCGCATCCCCTTACTCTTGTGATCTCCTGTGATCTCCGTGAGTAACTCGTGAAAGAAGAATCCTTCTCCCAATTGAGAACAAGATCGGAAACAATGGTGAGTGTTTTTCATTCTAATATCTTCAAACGTTAATCAATATTAGAGAAAAAAGTCAACTTTCGAATGCGTTTATTCTAAGAAAAAGAAAGAAAGAAAAGAAAATAGAAATAATTTATTCTCCATCACTTTTAATCTATTTAATTTCGCGACTAGAGAACAATCATAATGACTTATGATTTTTGTAACAAATTATGAATGTTATTGACAAATATTCTGATAGTCCTAGAATTGTGTATTGCGTGTATTGGATAATCATTGAATGTGAAATTTGAATAGAATTTGGTTAATGAAAGTAAATATTAAATGAGAACGGTACGTAAAAATATCCTTGAAAATTGTCCTTCGAAAATTTTTCGAAGAGAAACGAACGATCTTGAGGTAGCAAGTTCCATGATCGATGGTGCTTCTTTCTCGTATTAAATACCAATCTCTCTCCCGTTCTGGTCCTTTCTTTTATAATACTTTCGATCGATCGAATCGAAATGATGATCGAAAAAAGGATGAATTCTTGGCGAATTAAATTGCATATATCTATGTAAAGTTGGCATATTAAAAAAAAAAAAAAAAAAAAAAAGATTAAAGAGAAGAAATTAAAAAAGAAGAAAAAGAAAAAAAAAGCAGAAAAAAAGAACTTTATGGGAAAATGTTTTCTCCGTCTCCCATCGAAGGAAGCGACAAGAAGAGCGATAACATATTTTCGTTGAGATGTTCGTCGCGATTTCGTTGAGATGTTCGACGCGAATGAATAACAAAAAGAAAGCAAAAAAAAAAAAAATGATTGAATCGAGTTTGACTTTTTTCAATGGAATGTTTTTTTCCTTTCTACGTGTTCCATTTTCGATTATATTACATCACGCATGGATTCATGCGAGACCACGGCCGAACCGGTCTAATAGAGACCAACGTAAAAGACAACTTGACCAGTGAACGTATACGCAAAGAAATATCATCCAACTTTCCACGAAATATAATAAATCTATCTCGTGCGACATTTAATAATTATTAATTATAAATTTCTCTATTTATTGATTTTTTCCCCCTTTTCTTTTTCTTTTTTTTTTTTTTTTTTTTTTTTTTTTTTTTCTTTTTAATTTTTTACTTCGTCGTCGTCGTCGTCGTCGTCGTCTTCGTCGTTTACGACCAATAATAATAAAAAAGAAAGTAGATATTGCTGCGGTGACGGCTGTGGTTTTCGCGGCTCCTCTTTCTCACGGGCTTCCTCGTTTCAAGTCTTCCCTTAACGTTTCTAAAGACAATTGAAGAAAAAAGAAAAGTAAAAAAAAAAAGATAAAAGAAAAAAAAGAAAAAGAAAAATCCACGAAAGAAAGAAAAATAGTTAACGAGCAATTTACATTTCCCGTTTCCGGGAATGACGATTAGATCGTGATCTACGATAATTTCGATCAACGAGACGTTTATTCCATGGAAACTGCGTGATCAACGATTATTTGAATACAAATAATCGATCTAATTCGTGATAGATCCATCGAATAAGAATTTAATGAAATCTGTCAACGATAATAATCGTCAATCGAATTCATCGTAGATATTTCCGTAAAATATAAATCATTGATACACAACAACCGGTAGATGCATTAGTGATTCGTCAAATAAAGATTTAAGAAAAATGTCGAGTTGAATTCTATTAAAAAAAAAAAAAAAGAAAAAAAAAAACGATTCAATATTTATTCCACAAACATATCTCTTTTTCTCAGGACAAAATTAACAAAGATATACAACGTCGATCTTAACGGAGATTATTTAACGAATTATACGAATTAATTTCAACAGACGAAGTTGTTGTCTTTTATCGTATTGAAAAAGATTTCTTGAACAGGTATACCAAGTCTCTGTACGATATATTCTCGAGGACCTTCGATGTTACAGGTACCGAGAACTCGTTCTGTCCTTCCGGGTTACCTGAGCCCACTCACTTTCATTGGTACGATGACTCGCTCGATAAATTTTTCATTTTATATACATATATATGTATATATGTATATATATATATATTTTTTTTATATTTTTTCATTTTATTTTTTCCTTTTCCTCTTTTTTTGATTTATTTTTTGTTGTCTTTTTTTTTTTTAATAATAAACTTTCGTTCCGATAAAAAAAAATATCGATATAGAAAAATACCTTTTCAACGGGAGTATTAATTTTTATTCAAAAACCTAGAACCAACAACGATTCCATATTTATTTATTCCAAAGATCTCGTCTTATAAGCGTATGTACATACATTAATGCGCATACAATGCATTTGTAAAAAGAAAAGGAGGGAGAAAAAAAAGAAAATAAAAGAAAAGGAAGGAAGGAAGGTTTGTCCTTACGCAATATTCCCAACGGCAACATCGAAACGATCGTCCGGCTCGATTATCTCAACGTTGCGTGAGATCTCAACAATCTTTGTGAGATCATTTTGATAGAAATACGATCGGGTGAAAATTATAGATGGGTGCACGATATTATTCAAAGAATTATGAATAATCTATATAAAAGGATGTTCGATATAACATTTTAAAGAGAGAGAGAGAGAGAGAGAGAAAAAAAAAAGAAAAGAAAACAACAAAAACAAAAGACAGAAAAGAGGAGACAACATTTATTTATTCATTTATTTAATCGAATCGATCGTTCCAATTATTTTCATTATACAATTGCAATATTGACTCGTTTATCAATTATATTACAAATTATAATTTGAACATACATGCGTACATGTTATTTTTATTTATTTATTTATCTATGTTTTTTCTTTTCTTTTTTTTTTTTTTTTTTTTTTTTTTTTTTTTTTCATTTTTATATACGTAATCAATCAGAAAATCTTTTCCTTCGTATGTCAAACGTTGAACGGAACGTTAGCCCGTGTACCACGGTGTGGAGTAATTTCCTCTAGCGATTAATATCATTAGAATGCAGCAGCATTCGTAATTGGCCACGCTCGATTGCTAACACTTACCACTCGTAATGTTGCGTAAAGTGTGTTTCTATATAACTGTTCTCAGTTCTTGTGTTGCCGGATACGTTATGTCAGTTGATCAAAAATTTCGGTGAAAGTTCTATCGGAATAAGGTCGATTAATTAGTTGTTATCATTATTTATTTCATATTTTTTTTTCCTTTTTTTTATTATTATTATTATTATTATTATTATTATTATTATTATTATTATTATTATTATTATTATATGCATTCTCATAAAACATAAATTATCAAATATAGAATTGATATTTTACCTTAAAACACTTTATCCTTCAATCGATTTTTAACTTAGACTATTCAATAAATAAGCAAACAATACAAAATCTAATAACAATAATAATTAATTGATATTTAATGTGCTCGTTGTGTTCAGAAATAGAAAGAAGTTTAAATAAGTAATAGCCATTTATTATTCCGTTGCTCGGAACACACCTGGACCAATTAAATTTAATTACGTATAGTAGTACTAAACGTGTTCACTTTATTAGCAATTACGTCCAACTTTCATGGAATTTCGTTGGGAAAATAAATAGCAGATTTTTATTGTCTAAATTACAAAACGAAACATAACAAAACAAAATGAAAATCACACGTCAGATTATAAGAATCAGAGAAAGAGAGAGAGAGAGAGAAAGAGAGAGAGAGAGAGATTTTTTTTTTCTTAATGATACAAAATCTTCCTTTATATACATTATATATGTATAGAGTGGATCAAGTGTTTTCGTCTTCAAGAAAAATTTCTTTAAAAATTCTCATAAAAAAGTAATTGAATTTTAAAATTATCTAATGACTCGTGAGCCCACCAGATATATATATATATTTACACGTCTAAGTAACATCGAAGACTATAATGAAAATGCGCTGAATTATTAATGAACGAAGGATTGAAACGATCGGTATTAGAAGCGCAGCGACATAACGGTAAAGAAAAAGAGAAAAGTTGTTTCCGTTCTCTCTTGCTTTAAGAGAGAAACTTCGAGTTAATAATACATTGTATACGCATTGGAATGGAGCTGGCTATCACTTTTGATTTTATTTAATATTTGTCATTGAAAGTAGTTAGAGAAACTAAACATTTCTAATGTCTACGTTTTACAGAATCTATTAAGAGAATCTATTAAGATTTGTTTCTTTTTCTCAATCATTTCAAGAAGATTAGAAGGATCGATCAATTTTTATAACAGTTATGTCGATACAAACTATCGTATGATAATAAAAAGAATTTTTTAAAAAAGTAAATAAATTTTATTAAACACTTTATAAAAGTAATTATGCATTATTTTCCTTTTTTAATTTTTTTAAAGAAGATCAGAATGATCAATATATTTTCCACAACAATTCTATCGATACGAACTATCATACGGTAGTAAATAAATAAATAAATAAATAAATAAATAAATAAATAAATAAAAATGAATACATTCTATTACTTCTATCTTATAATGAATACATTCGTAAAAATAATTACGCCGCCATGTACGATAACTGTAAAACAAATAATTTTAAAAACCCCGTTATTTTGACTACTTTTACAATTCTAATGTTAATATTCCAATGGTATCCTCGTACGTCGGTCTTGAATCAGGATTATGTTGTAAGAGAGAGGAAGAAGGAGTGAGAAAGAGAGAGAGAGAGAGAGAGAGAGAGAGAGAGAGAGAGGTGTCGTTAAATTTACGACAGAGTCGGCAAAGAACGAAGAGGAGCTTGATCGTGATCGAAAATAAAAATATACGTCGATCGTTTTATTGTCGAATTGTTTCGATATTTCAATCGACTAACTTAAATAATAAAAGAATATTACAAGCAAAATAAAAATAAAAAGGACATCATATAATAATTATTTCTCTTATGTATTATGTCCTTACAACTGGAGACATTCTTTTTTTCCTTTCTATTTTTTTACTTTAATAAAGTTACACAGGATAAACACGTTAATCCGTACGCTTCGATAAATTTTCCGTGTATAATTGAAAATATAAAAGAAAGGAAAAAAAAAAAAAAAGAATAAAAACAAAAAAGTAAAATAAAAATGAGTGATCGTAAAATGTATCCCTTTTTTTTTTTTTTGTAATTTAATTATTACAATTTTTTTATTCGCTTTCTTCTTTTTTTGTTCGTCGATCTCTCAGTTCTCTTTTTATTTTTTCTTTTTTTTCGTTTTATCGTTAAAAATCGAAACGCTTCGATAATTTCGAGTGATCAAATCTCTCGGGATATAATTCAAAATAAAGAATAAAATTAATAATAATGAGCCAATAAAAAGTTTGGCTTTTTTTTTTTTCAATTTTTTCTACCATTTTCTTTTGCAATTTTTTCCTTTTTATTAATTTAATTATTACGATTTCTTTATTCACTATCCTTTTTTTTTTCCTTTTTTTTTTCTTCCCCCGTTAATTTACTTTAGTTAGGTAATTTTCTTTTCTTGTTATAATATAAAAACAAGAAAACAGAATCAAAGAATCACGACAGAAAATTACTTCCTCCGTAAGTATCTTGAGCGCGCTATCACCTGACAAAGAGACGTTAAACTGATACAGAAGGCGTGGCACGATTTTCTCCCACTTCTCTTCGATCCGCTAATAATCACTGCGTTTGCCACTTTCTCTCGTCGAGAAATTTTCCTGTCTTTTTTTTTTGTCTTTTCTTCTTTTTTTTTTTTTTTAAAGAAAGAAACACCGAACTCACGACTCACGACGTCTCTTAAGACAATTTGTTTTGTCTGTTTTCGTTCATTTAACGAATAATAAAAATAATAATATTTCAAATAAAAGCAAACAATGAATAATCAATATAGTATTTACAATTATTATATTAATTAATAACGCTGATCGATCTAAACGATAAATCTATAAAGAATGGAATTTTGATGGAATAAAAATATATTTTAATCCATCAAAATATATAATATTTGCGTAACTTATTGATTTAATAATTGAATATTAATATTTAATCTATAAATAATATATATATATATATATATGTATATTTTTTTTTCTCTTAGTCGATTACATAATTCCTTTCTTTCTTTTCTGTTTTCTTTTTAAAATTTTCTTTCCACCTCCCCGTTTTCGTAGACTCTCGCGGCATAAAATTAATGCGAATAAACGATCGATGTGTAGCACACGTATAGAAAGGAATGTCCTTGCCCCGAATATGCATGCACGGTAGATTGTTGGTGTGTAAGTGCGTCTGATCGTGCACGTGTACGCACATAGAAAATCTTGTAGAGCCCGAGGAACGTCAAATTGCGAAGCTAGCCGTGCAATACGTCCGCGTTCTGCATTTTATATGTGTATCCATCAATAAAAGGAGAGAAATTTATTTATCATCTTTTATATTTTTAATTCAATTATTATATAACTATATATATATATATATATATATATATATATATATATATATAAATTGTAAACATATAAATGTTTACTACATAATAATATTTTTATATAATTTATATTTATTTATTTTATTATTTGTTATTAACCAAATTAAAGATATCATTCTTTTTTTAATATATTTTATCATATTATTTTATTTCATTATACGTTATATATTATATTTTACTTCTTATTTACTATACTTATATATAGTATAATAATAATAATAATAATAATAATAATAATAATACCACGCATAGAAATGATAAATATAGGATATAAATGCAAGTTGCATTGGATTGAATATTCATTTAGGAATAAATGAATAGTAAATCAAGGGTGGATGATTTTATTGGTTGATTATAAAGATTATGATTATGATCCAGAGCTCAAAGAACGAGGATCGATTAATGATATATAAGGAACTTCATTGATTCTCATTTTTTCAAATCTTTTTCTACTTCTTTCTTCTTCCTTTCTATTCTCTATTTTCTTCTTTTTATTCTCATTCGATCGGTCCACCTTGAGAACGATCTTTTCTAACTCTAAGTCGTTGAATCTATCTATCAATGCTATTTTAGCAAAACACGTTTGCCAATCACGACTATCTAACATTATTTCTCAATCCTAGTTTAAGTATACGCTGGCAATACGTTGATGTTAAACACGAGCGAAAAAAAAATGCAAAAGAAAAAAATAAAATATATAAACAATTTAATGTACCAATTAAATAAAAAGAATGAAATAATTTATTTCTTTCAGAGCAAGGAAGAAATGAAAATTTTAATAATGAACTTTTATAATATTACAAATTGAAAATTAGAAAATAAAATTAAGAAAAATAATATATCTACGTTCCAATCTAATCACAATTGAAAAGAAATATTTTAATATTCTAAACTAAATATAAAATGAAAAAAAAAAAATATATATATATCATTAAAATAATCATCCTAATATAATATATTCAATTATTCTAAATCTGATCCTAATCAGATCATATCCTAATATCGTAAACTAAACAATTCAAAGATTTGAGATAGATATAAAGAAGAAAGAAAAAATTTATAAAATAATCATCATCCTAAAATAATATATATTTAATAATGTAAATTTAATTTGTATCCAAATCAAATCGCACCCTAATATTATAAATAAAACGATCGAAAAAATTCTTCATTAAACACACACACGCACACGCACACGCACACACACGCACGCACTTATACATGCATATATATATATATATATTTTATTTTATCGAAAAAATTTATTTCGTAAGAACAGAAAGGAAACAATCGAGAAAAAAGAAATCTTATCGATTTATCGATCCAAGAGAGAGACATAGAGAGAGACAGAGACAGAGAGAGAGAAAGAGAGAGAGAGAGGATTCTCATCCATAGTTAGGATAAACTAACCGCAGTGAGTTAGTTTCATAAGACTCAAGCAAGAAGAGGATTATGGTAAAGCCATTTAGCGAGGCCTCGACCAACGGAAGTCAGGTGAAAACGGTTCGCAAACGTGTGTAGCCTGAAAATGAATCGGTACGTGAATACCCGAGCTTCCACATGTTCCGAGCAAGTGCTCGATCGATAGTGTTACCTCAATTCTCTCGTAGTGGTCATTCCTCCCTTTTTTTTTCATTACGTTTTTATTTTGGTTTTTATTTCTCCTTTTTTTCTTTTTTTTTTCCTTTCTCGTTTTTCTTTCAACTAAACCAACCACATTCATTCGACCGATTCGAAGAAAGAAATGCATTTGAAACGAAATTTGAAAGACCGAACTAACTAGTTCAAATGGTAATGCTTACGTAAATATATTCAAGTTATCACAGACCTGTTTGTTTCGTTACTATCGTCATCGCGTGAAATATATCGAGGGGAAAAGATAATTATAAATAAATGAAAGAAAAGAAAAGAATGGCGCGATAGTGGTAAAAGGGAGAGAAAGAAGAAATCGTTGATACTAGATATCTTTAGGAGAAAAAGTCTTTCTAGGATATCTTCCTAATAATTTACATTAGAAAGTAGCTTTTTAGAACAACAGTTGGCAAAGTAATTTTATATCTTGCCTCTGACCTATTTTTAATTATTTTTCTCTTTTTTATCATCCAATTACTATTGAATATATGAGGAACGTTTATAATTTTTTAAATGAAAAGAAAGATAGAGAGAGAAAGAGAGAATTTATTGCTTATTATATGAAATAAATTTGTTGTCCTTTAATTTGAAAAAAAAAAAAAAGAAAAAAGAAGAAAGAAAGAGACAGAAAGAAAAAATCCGTCAAAAAGTGAACGAACGAGAGTGCACGAAGGAAACTCTTAGCTTTCATCGTGACACGACTGACCTCGTGACCCATCCGCGATTTATACCTACCTCGTACTACGCATCAAACAGGTTCTACGATGTTCTCGTAACATCGTGACTTCTCGCCTTCTGTGCTTAGATGGTATAATCAAGATTCTAGATTTTCTAATGCACACGAGAAATGTCTGGACTGCTTAAAAAATTAAAAATAAAAGAAAACGACAAAAAAAAAAATTACACAAAAAATACAAAAGTAAAAATGCAATACTCGTTATCATTTTACTCATATCTAAAAAATAAATATATATATATATATATAAAATATATAAATAATATATTATTAATAGTATATAATATGTATAATATATAAGTATACGGATAATACTTAAATTAAATGAAAATTAATATATACATATATACATATAAGTAAATGAAATTTTTTTTTCTTTACTTATATATTTTAATATATTATATCATATTAATTGTAATTACAATGCAATCAATATATCATTACATTAATATTTATATATATATATATATAAATAAAATTTCATTTTAAACAAAAAAATCCTCAAAAGTGCAATAATAATGCGTTTGACTAAGAAAATACTTTGAACGCACACAAATGAACAAACGAACGAGAGTGCACCGACCGTACATACACGTTAGTCATCATATTCGTTTTAGATGTGAACAGCGTAGACAAAAACAGCCTTTCTAATCGGGGATCCCCCGATCGTAACAGCAAGCCGTGTTCGACTGCTTTCCTGTCAATGATGATTCGATGTCTTTTTTCTCTCCCCTCTTTCTCTCTCTATGTATATGTGTGTCTCTGTGTATGTGTGTATATGTGTGTGCTTTTATCGTTGCATCGATTCTAATCGTTCTACATTCGCATGAGTAATTTCGTTCCAAATGATCTAATCTCTGTGAATCTTTTTTTCTTCGTTTTGTTTCTTTTTCTTTATTTTGTTGTTTTGTTTTTTTTTTTTTTTTTTTATTATTTAATGTATTGTTATCCTTTATATAATAAAATGTAGTGCGGCAGGGAAAATGCAATTTTTTTGTTTGTTTTGATAAATTGAAAAAAACAATCCATCGACAGAATTTTTTTCCAAAAAGACTTTACTTTTCGTTCCAATTTTCGAAGAGAGAGAAAGAGAGAAAGAAAGAGAGAGAGAGAGAGAGAGAAGAGAAAAAAGAAGAAAAAAAATTCTTGAAACGTGAACTAGAGCGAGTGACTTTCGAACTTGTTAGATCATGATCGACGATGAAAAAAGTAAAGTTTGATCCCTTTTTTCGTCTTCTTTTTCATTTTTTTTTCTTTTCTCTCTCTCTCTCTCTCTCTCTCTCTCTGTCTGTCTCTCTCTCTCTTTTATTTGCGATCCTATTCTCGACTGACAATCGTAAGTTAAAAGGAGAGCAAGGCTTTCGAGAATCTCGCGAACGAGGTAAATGTTATAAAAGAGAGAGAGAGAGAGAGAGAGAGAGAGAAAGAAAGAAAGAGAGAGAGAGAGAGACGAACAGGGAGAGAGAGAAAGAGAGATTGATAAAAAGAGACGCAATTCAACGAAGGAAAGCTACGAACTTGGCTATATAACGGAAACGAATCCATTCTCCTAAGGAGGTCGATGACAGAAGGAGTGTAATAAATAATATATAAGTTTCCCATACAGAAAGTCAAGATTAAGTGTCACGCGCACATCGGAAAAATAGAAGAAAATAAAATAAAATACAAAAGAAATAAAATGAAGTATGATGAAATCTTAAATTTTAGAAAAAATGTTTTCGTATTTTTTCTTCTTTCTTTCTTTCTTTCTTTCTTTCTTTCTTTTTACTTTTTTTTTTTCTTCGCTCCAAATATTCCTCGTAAGTTACGCAAAACCCAGAAGCAATTTTGTTAGCGATAAAAGGAAGTAAAATATATATATATATATATATATATATATATATATATATGCATATAAGGAGAGAATGTACTTATTATATAAAAAAGGCATAATTCCTACGGTATAATAATCTCTAATCTAAAATCTATAGGAAAGACTTTTCGGATCTTCCTGGAGAAATAATGTTCGATCATTATTATTAATGATCGATTTAATTTTGTTGTTAAATAAGATTCTACACGTGTTCGCGATTAAAAAGGGATTCTCCCGTAAGAGAAAAGAGAAAAAGAACAAATTGTTTCTCCCATTAATTTTTTCTTTTCCTTTTTCTTTTTTTTTCTTTTCCTTTTTTCTCCGTGTATAATTCCTGAGAACGACGAGAAAGAAAATTTTCGTAATGCAGGAACGAAAATATTGAATTGCAAATTAAATTGCAAAATTGCAGATCAATTAACCTACATACCGTTACCATCGATTTTACGAAATATGAATAAGGGGAGGGATGGAGTAAGGGGGGTGGAGGGTGGAGGGAAGGAAAGAAACAAAAAAAAAAATATGTATATATATAAATAAAACCGAGCGACGAACGATGATCGAACGTCGGAGAGATCAAAGGGCGCAACGTTTGAGTATCCGCGTGTAAGGTAATGAACGAAAAAAAAAAAAAAAAACCAAAAAATAAAAAAAGTAAAAAAAATGAAAGGAAGAAGAAAAAGAAAAAGAGAAAAAGTTGTAGTAAAAGAGAAGAAGAAAAGGAGGAAGAAGAGGAGAACGAAATTGGAGCAACTCTCGAAGGCACAAACGCAATAAGGAGAGTTGACACGAGAGATTGTCGAAAAGAAAGTTAGAAGCCCGGTGGGAATGAATTCGTCTTACGGTACTCTTTCTTCTTCTCTCTTTTTCTCTTCTTCTTCTTCTTTCTTCTCTTCTTCTTTGTGCCGAATATGATGTTCGGCAACGATGTTATATGCAATTTTAAAAATAAGGGAACCATTATCGACGATGAGTGAGTAGGTATGCATGTGAGTGATCCTGCAAAAATTTTTTTAATTGCTACTGTCAAAATTTTCAAAGGAAAGATAATAATCAACGACGCGAGAGTAACGTGAAGATGAATACGCACAAATTTTTTAATTGCTATCGTTGCTAAAAGAACGTCGACGTCTTTACGTTTGCGACAACGATAAGGGGGGAAAAAGAAAAAGGAAGAAGAGAGACGATATAAAAAAAAAGATAAATAAATAAATAAATAAATAAATAAATTGAAAAAGAATATGTCTAGATGGTAAAATTTCGATATGAAAAAAAAAAAAATGAAGTCAGTGTAATTTAACGAAAAAAATGTTAAATGTTAAACGTTAAATCGATCGATAATCTCAAAGTCTATAATCTCTAATAGTTTTGTAACATGTGTATGCTGATATTTACATTTATAAGTACGTGTTGTATTTGATTGATACACTGAGAGAGAGAGAGAGAGAGAGAGAGAGAGAGAGAGAGAAAAGAGAGAGTAAAGGGTTAAAAGAGTTAAGTAGCTTTTGCGATACATCGTCCATATAGTGTGTATATAGTGCATAGTATATATGTGTGTGTGTGTGTATATGTATATATGTATTCAATTATTGCAATATGCAACACATACAATGCATATATGTATATCATACGATATGTATATTATATACATAGATATATATAAATACATATTGTGAGAAGGTTCTCTTCACAAGTAAGAAATTTCTAAACGAGACTTTTAGAATGGCACCTTTGTCACGGTGCACGATTTCCATTATACGGCCTGTCGAGTATCCGTGACTACTCGGATTGCTTAGAACGGTAATTTGCGATGTCCTCTTTGCTATCGATCGTCTAATGCGTTTGCGGTTGTCGATGAATAGAGAAAGATGTTCTGTGATTAGAACGGAGAACAATATAAGTAAAGATTTTCTTTTTCATTATTTTTTGTCTCTTTTTTTCTTTTTAATTCTTTTCGTCGTACTACAATGATTTTCATTAAAACAGAAATCCTTTCGTGGAAAGAATGAAAAATTTGTTATTTAAAAAAAAAAACAAAAAAAAAAGAAGAGAAAGAAAGATTTTTTTTCTTTCAAAGAATTTTTTTCGAATTTGTCGAATCAGAAATATTTTTCTAAGCGGAGAAGAAAATAATTTACTTCTCTTTTTTAAAAGAGAATATATATATATATATATATATTTTTTTTTTAAATATTTGTTCCTTCTTGAATATGTCAAATTTTTCCCATACACGCGTATAGATCATTCCTTATTTTATTTATTTTTTTCTCTTGATTACGATATAAAATTTATTCTTCCTTTTTTTTTTTGTCACAAAATGTTCACTCTTTTTTCTTTCTTTTTTTTTTTTCGTTTCTTTTCCTTTTTCTTCTTCGTTTAATATGAAATTACGTCGACACGCTTGTACGAGTACAACCGAGTATCGTAATAAATATATACCTACATATACGTCGAAGTTCGTATTACAGTGACATCTCGAACGCGACGAGAAGTAGTAACTTTTCTTCGTCAGTGTTTCACGAGACGGAGAATTCTAGATCGCCATGTTCGACCGTCCGTGAAAATTTCACTTGAAATTACGGGCACAGCCTCCACCTCCTTTCCTCTTCTCTCCTCCTTTTCTCCTCCTCTTCTCCTCCTCCTCCTTCTCCGTGTCTTTATTATATATGTGTTCGAATAATCGACGTTGAGAATAAAAAATATGTATGTATATATATATATATATATATATATATATATATATATATATATATCCGCGAAACAGCTAATCCGTTAGGGTACGAGTGAGTGAACACGAGAGAAATCGATATATCCGTACGGAAGGGGAAGGAAAGAGGATCGGTTCCATCTTTTTCCTTACTTGAGTTTAGAATTTAATCTCTAATGCACTTTCAGAACCGGTCTTCTGTTGTACATTAGAACTCTCTTGCGTCCTATTTCGATAAATTCTCTTTTGATTTGTCTATTTGTTTATCATTCTTTCTTTTCTTTTTATTATTTAGTCTTTCTCTTTTCTTTCGATTTGTTTCCTTTTTAGAACAATGCGAAATAAAAATTTCACTTGTACTTAAAGTTAGACGACGTTGTTGTTATTGTCGTTGTTGTTGTTGTTGTTGTTATTATATACGGTATTAATATACAATTAAGAATATACTTGTACAATCGTGAGAAATAACAAGTATTATATTCGAAGAACGAAACTTTCTTCTTAAAAGAATAACTATTAAATCACGACTTTCTACCTCGATTTGATCGAATTCAACAATATATTGGATTAAGCGAATTTCCTAATAAATAATAATGATAGTAATAATAATAATAAATAAATAAATAAATAAATAAATAAAAGAGAGCTACGTGAAATGTTTCGTAATTATAACAAAATGTAGGAAAGATGAAAATGCATTTGTATGGAAATTGTATCACTTATCTATATAAGACTTAAAGAGAGAGAGAGAGAGAGAGAGAGAGAGAGAGAGAAAGAGAGAAAGATAATTAATTATTAACGAGCGTTCCTCAGCTCATCCAGATTAATTAATTAGTAATGCCTGCTTCAAAATGGCAAGCTCTAATTAAAACGTAACTAATCCTAGATTATTTCCACGTTAATAATATAATCCACGTGATCTGTCTTTTATGATCGAGCGAACAAATCTGCCAAGTGAAAATCCACCTGCGAGAAAAACGACAACAATAAACAGACAAATGAATACGCACAACGAGGTTCTCGCAATTGCAACTACATATTATCATTATGTTGAGTAAGAACCCGAGCGAGAATGGATAAGAAAAGGAAAAAAAAAAGAGAGAAAAAGAAAAGAAAGGAAAAAAGAAAAAGTGAAAACCCGGATAAAATCGTTCGATTCGCGATATTTTAATTGAAAGGCTTCGTCTCTCAGGAAATTTCTCATTTTCTTTTTTTTTTTTCTTTTTCCTTGTTTAAATCATAACGAATCTATTCGTATCTTTCTTTTCCGGTTGTCATAAAAGAAAAAACGAATCAATAAACT